>NC_043000.1:21373883-21416383 GCF_006345805.1 Octopus sinensis | reverse complement strand
GACTGTACTTAATACAGTTTCATTCTCATTGTTCCCCTGGAGAAAAATAAGGTTGATAATGAATAATCTTTATCAAAAACTAAGAGAGGATTTATTAAGGATGTTTTTAAACATCTTTGCATCACTGAAGATGTTAATCCATTTATGAACTTAAGAGGATCTATTTCTTTACGACCCACAAGTGGCTAAACACAGAGAGGACAAACAAGGACAGACAAAGGGATTAAGTCGATTACATCGACCCCAGTGCATAACTGGTACTTATTTAATCGACCCCAAAAGGAAGAAAGGCAAAGTCGACCTCGGTGGAAATTGAACTCAGAACGTAGCGGCAGACGAAATACTGCTCAGCATTTCGCCTGGCATGCTAATGTTTCTGCCAGCTCGCCGCCTTATGAACTTAAGAGTATCATTGGGTTGGTATTCAGCCTTATTTCTTTTTCTGGAGTATTAAGCCAGTGAGAGGAATATCTTTTATGGATATGATTACCATACATACAAACATAAAAAAAAAAAGAATCAAAGGTCCTTCCTGAGCTACCAGCTCATAAGTTTGGTTTCCTGGATTCTGTGGTATATGCATCCCTAGGCAGGATGCAGGTCCATTGCAGAATTTCTCATTTTACCAGCTGAGTGGACTAGGGCAACATGAAATGAAGTGTTTTCCCCAAGAACACAATGTACTGCATAGTCCAGGAATTGAAACCACAATCTTGCAATCATGAGTGTAACATCCTAACCTCTAACTCATGTTCCCATATGTACATACATACATACATACATACTTACATACATACATACATATATACATACATACATACATACACATACATACATACATACATACATACATACATACATACATACATACATACATACATACATACATACATACTTGGCTGTGTGACTAATGGCCTTGGTACAAATCTTGAGAAGCTGCAGTTCACAAAATAAGAATTCAATTACTGCTATACATAGTCAGTCCTCCTCCTCCTCATCATCATCATCGTTTAACGTCTGCTTTCCATGCTAGCATGGGTTGGACGTTCAACCGGGGTCTGGGAAGCCAGATGGCTGCACCAGGCTCCAGTCTGATCTGGCAGTGTTTCTACAGCTAGATGCCCTTCCTAACGCCAACCACTCAGTGAGTGTAGTGGGTGCTTTTTACATTCCACCGGCACAGGTGCCAGGGGAGGCTGGCAACGGCCATAATCAGTTGCCAGCGGTACTGTTAAAATATGTAAAACATTCATGAAGTTTGAGATGAAATATTTTCCACATATGTAGTACAATCTTGGCTTGCACCTATGTGTACATCTGTGCATTCATATATATATATACATGCATGCACACATGTATATATGCATAAATGTATACACACATCTATGCAGAAATGTATACATCCATATATGCATAAACGTATACACTCATGCATACATACATAAATACATACATGCATGCATACATACTTACATACAAGACTACCCTGTTTGATGTCGTCTAAATTCCAATGAAAGAAACTTGTTTCCAAACTGGAAATTGACTCTTTCTCCATTGGTGAGAAATTTGAAAGATAAAACCAGCCAACCATACATTCAGCCTATAATTCTCACCCACATTATGCTATCTCTCTCTCTCTCACTCTCTCTCTCTCTCTCTCCCTCCTCTCTCGGTCTCCCCCCCTCTCTCTCTAAAAGCAAATTCCTTTAAAAACAGATAATTCAAAAGAAACACAAAAAGAATGACCAAATATAGGTTTTCTTTTTTCCCCATATACAGAAGTTAATTTCAAAATCTATTCCACATCAATGTACTTTTAAATTTAAAAGGATTTTTTTCTGTTTATACATATATATATATATATATATATATATATATATATATATATATATATATATATATATATATATATATATATATATATATATATATATATATACTACACATATACATACATACATATATATATATATACATAAATACATACATACATACATACATACATACATACATACATACATACATACATACATATATATATATATATATATATATATATATATATATATACATACATATATATATATATATATATATATACATACATATATATATATATATACATATATATATATAATATATATATATATATATCTATATATATATATATATATATATATATATATATATATATATGTATGTATATATTTTTATTTTACAGTGAATAAACTTGTGAGTTATTGGAAGAAACAGAAAGTTTAGAAGCGAAGGAAAAAAAAAACATATTATCTCTAGAATTATGAGTCTGATAAGAGCTTTAGAATAAAAGTTTATAAATGAGATTCATTGTAAAAAAATTCAAGTAATGAATAGCATCAAGAGAAAGAGAATGGTTTAGGTGAGAAATTCAAACATTCTTGAATTTTGCTTTATTGTATAACATTTTTCTCAAATGATGTGGTTCTAGATAAGAAATAACCATGTGGATAGGGTATCAGGCTTACAGAATGGTCACTAATCCCTTGTGCTAATGACTCGAGTGTGTTATGAATACGTTTTTGTCGCAACGGAAATGAAACGCTATGGTAATTACCATAATCACATTCAAATCTACCAGAATATATAAAGAAAAAATATGCTAGTCATTGCTATTAAAGAGAATTCTGAGGAATTTCAATGTAAAATATTGGGTTGTCCAGAAAGTTCATGCTGATTTATAATAGCTTACCTTTCGACTTACTTTATATTTCTTTACTACCCACAAGGGGCTAAACATAGAAGGGACAAACAAGGACATATGAAGGAATAAAGTCAATTACATCAACCCCAGTGCGTAACTGGTACTTAATTTATCGACCCCAAAAGGATGAAAGGCAAAGTCAACCTCAAAATAGGATTTGACTACACCTCCATTTAGAGCACAGTTTAAGCTATCTTTTCATAGAAGAAGGTCTATGTTCCTATAACCTGTATTAATTCTGTAACCCTTTAAAATGGAAGATAAGAAAATTCATTTTCGGCGACTTGATGCTTTGGTAACCAGACAAAAATTGCTGCTGCTCAGCTGGGATGTGTTACCCCACCCTCCATATTCACCAGATATTGCTCGTTTGGATTTCCACTTATTCAGGTTTCTGCAGAATAGTCTTAATGGTAAAAATTTCAATTCCTTGGATGAGGTAAAAAGACACCTTGATGAATTCTTTGCCATGAAACCACCTCAATTCTTGGAAGAGGGTATTTTCAAGTTAAAGGAAAGATGGAGACGCACTGTGCAACCAAATGGTTCATATTTGCTTGATTAAAAATGTAATGGCAAGTATTTATTGACCTCTTTCTTTCCTTTAAAAATTAGCACAAACTTTCTGGACAACCCAATATATTCTTCACTTCTAGTTGTCAGTAAAAGCCCACAAGATTATCCATCATTTTCCTAACAAGAAGTTTTGTCGTGCTTTTTAATTCAATATCTCTACCATCCATGATTAGGTATCCTATGCCCATCTGTGGATGTATTTGACAACTTTCTTCATGGAAGCAATGCACAACTAGTATGATGTACCTAGGCTGTATGTGTGAAGAATGTCTGTAAAGATATCAATGCATAACTTGGGGTTAAATTCTGTGTAGGTTTATAAGCCTTCTATAATGGTTTCTGAATTTGGAACAATACCAGCAATTTTGAAAGAAAGGGAGTTAGTCAATATCATTGATCCCAGTATTTTCCTGGTACCATTTTTAATGGCATATAAGATGCACTTTTTTGTTTTTTTAAATGCCTAAAAAATTATTCCTAGTCTTATGTGTGAAGTTGAATCTCCCACGAAATTTAATACATTAAAAGCTTTTTTTCTTGAATATGCTACAGCTGAAATCAGGGTGTGTCTAATATGCCCTGGGCATCTTTTATGCCATCAAACATGGTACTCTATTGACCCTGGAAGGATGAATGGCAAAGCTGACCTGGGTAAAATTTGAACTCAGAATGGAAAGAGAAAGGAAAAAATACAGAACAGCATTTTGTTTGACACAAAAATTCTGCCAGGTAGCCACCTTTTTCAAATCTATTGTAATAAATAAAAGTAATCACAGCTTCCCACTCAGGTCTATCTTGCACCAAACATTCGTAGTTGGTAAAATAGTAAAAAAATAACTTCATATTGCAATAACATCATATAAGTTCAATATAGTTCAGAGGATATAAGCGCAGGAGTGGCTGTGTGGTAAGTAGCTTGCTTACCAGCCACATGGTTCCGGGTTCAGTCCCACTGTGTGGCACCTTGGGCAAGTGTCTTCTACTATAGCCTCAGGCTGATCAAAGCCTTGTGAGTGGATTTGGTAGACGGAAATTGAAAGAAGCCCATTGTATATATATATATATATATATATATATATATATATATATATATATATATATATATATATATATATATATATATGTGTGTGTGTGTGTGTGTGTGTATGTGTGTTTGTGTGTCTGTGTTTGTCCCCCCAACATCACTTGACAACTGATGCTGGTATGTTTACGTCCCCGTAACTTAGCAGTTCGGCAAAAGAGACTGATAGAATAAGTACTAGGCTTGAAAAGAATAAGTCCTGGGGTCGATTTGCTTGACTAAAGGCGGTGCTCCAGTATGGCTGCAGTCAAATGACTGAAACAAGTAAAAGAGTAAAAGCATAAAAGAGTAGAGGCATAATTAAATAAACTCAACAAGAATCATTGTCTTTGAAATTTTTACCTTTTGTTTTAAGAAAGATTTGGAGGTGAAATGAAACAGGCCAGGCTTTTCAAGAACTTTTGCTATGCAACGCCTAAAAAAAGACAGTGTAGATAAGTTTAAGAGTTCACAAAAATAAAAAAGACTATATGGTATAATAAATCAATCAATGTTCAGTGAGTTTTAAGATGTTTATCTTTTAAAAATGTGTGAGAGTCATGTTAATAATCGGTTATAAATTGTCCTTGTTTTAACATTTACGCTTCTATGCTTGCATGGGATAAATGGAATTTGTTTAGGTAGATTTTCTATGGCCGGATGCTCATCCTTTCACCTGTTTCCAAGCAAAGAATTTTTTCCCATGGCCAGACATGTTTCTCTGGAAGACTGGAAATGCACAACATCACTTGCATAACAGTGTCACTTGTTTACAACTATTGTCAAGGCAAGGAGACACAAACACCCTCCAAATGCACACGCGCACACACATACACACACACACACACACACACACACACACACACACATTAGAGGCTTCTCGTACAGTTTCTTATTTCTTTATTGCTCACAAGGGGCTAAACATAGACGGGACAAACAAGGACAGACAAATGGATTAAGTTGATTACATCGACTCCAGTGCGTAACTGGTACTTAATTTATCGACTTTGAGAGGATGAAAGGCAAAGTCGACCCTGGCAGAATTTGAACTCAGAACGTAATGGCAGACGAAATAACGCTAAGCATTTTGCCCAGCGTGCTAACATTTCTGCCAGCTCGCTGCCTTTCTCGTACAGTTTCTGCCTATCAAACATTATTCACAAAGTATTGGTCAACTTGAAGCTACAACAGAAGACACTGGCTCAAAAAGCCGTGCAATGGGATCCAATCCTAAGCCATAGTATTTCTGTCCCTAAAGGAACGGAACATACTCAAGGGATGCAACTCAGTATGGTGAACTTAGATATTCAGAAAAATAGAGAGATCAATGATAAAAAATATGAAAAATGATGCTGTACCGTTTGACAAGTTCCTCATCTTTTGTTTCGAATGATTTGACTCTTTTTAAAAAATCAACTTCTTGTAGATCATATAGTTTGGGGACTTTAAACACCCAACATATAATGTCATTCACATTGATGACTATTGGGTCTGGTCTGATGTCACCAATGTTTACTGATACTTCTTGGACCTGAAGAAAAATAAGTTGTGTTTAAATGAAATGCTACAGTTTAACCCTTTAATCTATTTAATATCAAGCCATGTGAGACCATCCACACTAAAGCATTCATATCTAAATTAAAATTTTGAGTCATAATGTGAATAATCTTTTCTACTCGAGGCACAAGGCCCGAAATTTTGGGGAAGGTGGGGGCAGTCAATTAGATCGACCCCAGTGGTATTTAATTTATCGACCCTGAAAGGATGAAAGGCAAAGTTGACCTTGGTGGAATTTGAACTCAGAATGTAAAGACAGACAAAATACCTATTTCTTTACTACCCACTAGGGGCTAAACACAGAGAGGACAAACAAGGACAGACACATGGATTAAGTCGATTATATCAATCCCAGTGCATAACTGGTACTTAATTAATCGACCCCGAAAGGATGAAAGGCAAAGTCGATCTTGATGGAATTTGCACTCAGAACATAAAGACAGACAAAGTACTGCTAAGCATTTCACCCGGCGTGCTAACATTTCTGCCAGTTTGCCACCTTTCACAATATGAATAATAGCGTGAGATTTCAGTTGGTCAACACAAAAACAGTATGTGTGTATGTGTGTGTGTGTGTCTCGAGATGTGCCGAAGATTTTTCTATTTTGGATATATTTGGGGTACTTAAGTGTGCTCAGGACTTAGTGCTTGCTTTTTCCATGGGTATGAGTAAGTATCTCACTTATATCTCGTGTATTTGCCACTGAAGAGGGGAAAATTTTCTTATGAATTAACCCCGAAATTGGACCAATACGGTAATAATGAATTTTTTAGAGATTTCTATCGGTTTGTTTCAAGACGCATAAATTATAATGGTTATCGACAATTTTTTGTTTTGGCATATTTGGCATTAGAATTTTTCTTCTGCCCTTATCTTGTAAATTATTTATATATATATATATTATATATATATATATATATATATATATATATCTGTTCTCTTTTACTAATTTCAGTCATTAGACTGTGGCCATGCTGGGAAGACATTTTTGTTGAGTGAATTGACTCCAGTACTTTTCTTTAAGCTTGGAATTTATTCTCTTTTGTTGAACAGCTAAGTTACAGGACATAAACACATCAACACCAATTTTCAAACGGTGGTGGGAGACAAACACACTCGCGCGTGCGTGCGCGAAGACACACACACATACACACACACACACACACACACACACACTCACTCACACACACATACACACTCACACACACACAGCACACACACACACAGGCACACACACACACAGGCACACACACACACATATACAACAGGCTTTCTTTTAGTTTCTGTCTATCAAATCCACTGACGAGGCTTTGGTTGGGCCGAGGCTATAGTAGAAGACATTCGCCCAAGGTGCCACACAGTGGGATTGATCCTGGAACCATGTGGCTGGGAAGCAAGCTTCTTACCACACAGCCACCTCTTTCTTTAATGTCCACTTTCCATGCTTTTATGGGTCAGATGAAGTTTACTAAGATAGAGTTTCTATGGCCACATAGCCTTCCTGTCAGCAGCCTGCATCTTTTTCCAAGCAAGATAATATTTCTCCATGGCCAGACATGTTTTCACAGAATATTGGATATGAATGAAGTTTCCTGTATGGCAGTGGTATTTATTTATAACTATTACATGATATTAAGACAAAAGAAACACACACACACATATGCAATGGGGGGAATCTTTTCAGATTCCACCTGCAAAATCTACTCCTACGGTTTGAGTCACCTGGGCCATAATAAAAGACATGCCATGCAATAGGACTGAATCCAAAACCATGTAGTTGGGAAGCAAACTTCTCAAATGTACTGTCACACCTGCACCATGATAAAAATCTCATAATATATGAATAATAGTAATGTAATGTTTGTGAAGATGCATGGCTCAGAGGTTAGAGTGTCGAGCTGTGTCATTCAATACATACAGTCCTCTAGTTCCACTGATATTGAGGTCTGCCTCTTTTGTCATCATATGTAGTTTGTAAATGTAGATTGTATTTTGAAAACGTTTTTATTAGGCACAGGAGTGGCTGTGTGGTAAGTAGCTTGTTTACCAACCACATGGTTCCGGGTTCAATCCCACTGCGTGGCACCTTGGGCAAGAATCTTCTACTATAGCCTCGGGCCGACCAAAGCCTTGTGAGTGGATTTGGTAGACGGAAACTGAAAGATGCCCGTTGTATATATGTATATGTATATATATGTATGTGTGTGTTTGTGTTTGTCCCGTCGTATATAAATATATATATATATATATATGCGTGTGTGTGTTTGTGTGTCTGTATTTGTCCCCCTAGCATTGCTTGACAACCGATGCTGGTGTGTTTACGTCCCCGTAACTTAGCGGTTCGGCAAAAGAGACCGATAGAATAAGTACTGGGCTTACAAAAGAATAAGTCCCGGGGTCGAGTTGCTCGATTAAAGGTGGTGCTCCAGCATGGCCACAGTCATATGACTGAAACAAGTAAAAGAGTAAAAGAGTAAAAGAGTAAAGAGTATTAGAAATTTTCATTAAAAATTTCACTAAGAAATATAAAAATATAACCCTTTATGGCTCTTATTCTTATTTCCTTTAGAAATGTTATCAAATGGTTGGAATTAACAGAGAGAAGGAAATGTTTTTGTTACTCAGAATTTTGAATGTTTTGAAGAAATAAGAACAATATGTTTATTTTTGTTATTTGGTTTTGCAAAAGAGTGTTGAACATTTGAAGAATTTATTTATTTTACCTGTGTTTGAGTTGTGACTTGAATAACACCTATTTTCTTAATTGGGAAACTGAAAAGAAAATTTTGATTATTTTGGTTACTTTTTCAATAAAATGAACTGTCAGTGGTGAAAATTTAATTTTCAGATGCTGTAATTTTATCAAAGCAAATATCAAGAAACTAAATATACAAAAATAAATCTTGGTGAAATAATTGAATTTCAGTTCAGAGAAGCACATATATTTTATCCTTTCCTTGTTTCAGTCATTGTACTGTGGCCATGCTGGGGCACTATATTGAAGAATTGTAGCTGAACAGATCAATTCCAGTTCTTATTTTGCCAAATTGCTAAGTTGTCAGCCAGTGGTGGTTTGTTTACATTTCTATAACTTAGTTGTTCAACAACAAAAGAGACTAATTGCAAATTGGTTCCATATCATTTACTGGGCACAGGAGTGGCTGTGTGGTAAGTAGCTTGCTTACCAGCCACATGGTTCCGGGTTCATTTGCACTGCGTGGCACCTTGGGCAAGTGTCTTCTACTATAGCCTCAGGCTGACCAAAGCCTTGTGAGTGGATTTGGTAGATGGAAACTGTAAGAAGCCCATCGTATATATGTATATATATATATATATATATATATATATATATATATAATATTAATTAGAG
This sequence comes from Octopus sinensis, assembly GCF_006345805.1. Classification (NCBI taxonomy): domain Eukaryota; kingdom Metazoa; phylum Mollusca; class Cephalopoda; order Octopoda; family Octopodidae; genus Octopus; species Octopus sinensis. The sequence continues at coordinate 21,407,079 of NC_043000.1, read as the reverse complement.
ACAAAACCACTATTTTGCAAAACAAACAAGGAAAGACTTAATCAATACATATGTATGTATGTGTGTGTATATGTTTGTGTGTCTGTGTTTGTCCCCCCAACATTGCTTGACAACCGATGGTGGTGTGTTTATGTCCCTGTAACTTAGCGGTTACAGGTGGTGTTGAAGATGGTGTTGGTAGAGGAGTGAGTGGCAATAACAATAGTGAATGGAATGGAGGGTGAGCAATGAGACACAAGTAAGAGTAGGTGATGGCTGGCAAAAGAAGTAACACAGAAGAGTGTTTATCAGTTTTATTTTGATGAGGAGAACACAATCCTCTCTTCATCTTCTAATGATCTGTTTGCAATCAAATGAACAAGTGATGACTACCTATAAAATCATGACATCTGGAATATGAGGCTCAAGGTAACTGCAGATTTGGTTTGCAAGATTCTTTATGTGTGTTCGTGTGCTGAAGCATATTCTGTTGTGTCTGGGGAGAGTCATTTTCTTTTTGTGCCTTATAATTTAACACACTCACCGGTAAAATTTCCACTTATTTCTTATTTTTATTTTCCTATAATTTTCATTGCATCTTGCAACCTTTTCATTCGTCTTGACTCTTAAATTATAAGGCACAAAAAGAAAGTAACTCTCCCTAGACACAACAGGTAACTGCATTGTTTGATTAGTATTTTGTTTATCATCAAAGAGTTATCACTGAAGACTTAGATCTTGAAAATCACAGTACTAGTGTCTTGGATGACAACATAACTATAACAGAAGGATGCTGCAGAAGAATTCATCAAGATATTTTAGACACGATATCTCTAAAATCTAGTTTCTTCACAAGAGTTAGTGTTTAAAACAAGACAAAAAGTTGTAAAATATTTGTACCTTTGATAATAATATGTCCCTGGTGTGTGAAACTGATGCATAAATGCAGAAGGTGACTCTCTGACTGTCCCGCTGTTGAATCCTCCTTGGACTGGTTCATAGGAATAAGTAACCTATACATGGTTGAAATAATAATAAAAATTAATCCATAGATTATCTTCATTATAACAATAAAATATTGGATGGAAGCACTCCGTCGGTTACGACGACGAGGGTTCCGGTTGATCCGATCAACAGAACAGCCTGCTCGTGAAATTAACGTGCAAGTGGCTGAGCACTCCACAGACACGTGTACGCTTAACGTAGTTCTTGGGGATATTCAGCGTGACACAGAGAGTGACAAGGCCGGCCCTTTGAAATACAGGTACAACAGAAACAGGAAGTAAGAGTGAGAGAAAGTTGTAGTGAAAGAGTACAGTAGGGATCACCACCACCCCCTGCCGGAGCCTCGTGGAATAAAATATTAGACATAAATATAAAAGACAGTCTGAAGTGATGTAACATTCCCTTTTCATTCTGGGAAAACAAAGCACCAGAATGCAGGACCTGGTCCCAGTCCTGCTTCTCTTTAGTTCAAAGATTTGAGCAAAGTTGGCTCCCCAATATCAGGACCAACTTCATGTAAGTATGAAGGCATGCTGGCAAAATGCTGCTCCTCTAAATGAAAACCTTACCTGCCATTGTGGTTTGTGACATGGAGCAAAGCAAATATTGCTCTCCAGCCAAGAAAACATGTAGTAAATGATCCACAAGAACTCAAGCAGACTGAGTCCTCAACTTGTTCCATTTGTCACAATGTTTGCAAGGTATCAGCAGGCCTCAAGAGACACATGCATGTCCATAGAACATGATTACTGCTTTATTTTACTGAACTTTCATTTGTTGTTCATGATGAGAGAATCTGTCACCATCGCCATCATCATATATATGTATATACACACATACACATACATATACTTTATTTGTGAATAAACAAGGCAACCAATGGTTTCTCGAGGGGAGATCTCCACAATTGTTCAGGCTCACAACATTGGAATAATGCAAAATAGAGACGTTACCAAGATTCCAATATGATTGGCTTGAACATAAAAAAAGACATAGTTAAGTGAAAACTAACATAGGTAATGTAGTGTTTCCACCACTCACCACAATCTTAATTACTCAAAAATTGCATCAATAATGAAAAAACAGATCACAAGCATTAAAACCTTACTGCATGCTTCCATTCAGTTTTAAATCACTGGCACCCGTGCCGGTGGCATGTGTAAAAGATTCAAGTGGGGTCGTTGCCAGTGCCGCCTGACTGGCCCCATGCCGGTGGCACATAAAAGCACCCACTACACTCTCGGAGTGGTTGTCGTTAGGAAGGGCATCCAGCTGTAGAAACTCTGCCAGATCAAGATTGAAGCCTGGTGCAGCCATCTGGTTCGCCAACCCTCAGTCATATGTCCAACCCATGCTAGCATGGAAAGCGATGATGAGTATTTCAGAGTTGTCTTCTTTGTCTTTCTTGACAAGAACACAAATTACTTTTTCTCTTTTCTCTGCAGTAGTAATTTTCATTGATAAAAATTTGTTAGTCTTCATATAATTATATATTACTTTAACCTTTCTGTTTGTAGAAGAGTCTCAGCACAATAATGTTTATCTTTGGGAAACTGATGAGAGAACAACTTTCTTTCATATATTTATAACTCTTGGACTTTTACTTATTGATAGAAAATATTTATTTGCCAACTTTTTTCCATCTTATGAAGGTAAATAACCCAATCTTTCTCTGCTGTTCTCATGGATACACTATGTTCAAAATTTATTTTCTTGTCTGTAAAACACCAACACATATGATGCTTCCAAAATTTGTTTATAAAATGTTCTCACAGGCGTAGGAGTGACTGTGTGGTAAGTAGCTTGCTTACGAACTACATGGTTCCGGGTTCAGTCCAACTGTGTGGCACCTTGAGCAAGTGTCTTCTACTATAGCCTCGGGCCAACCAAAGCCTTGTGAGTGGATTTGGTAGATGGAAACTGAAAGAAGCCCATCGTGTGTGTATATGTTTGTGTGTCTGTGTTTGTCCCCCCAACATCACTTGACAACCGATGCTGGTGTATTTACATCCCTGTAACTTAGCGGTTCGGCAAAAGAGACCGATAGAATAAGTACTAGGCTTCCAAAGAATAAGTTCTGGGGTTGATTTGCTTGACTAAAGGCGGTGCTTCTGCATGGCCACAGTGAAATGACTGAAACAAATAAAAGAGTAAATGTTTAGCTTAATGGTAGAGCACTCAGCAGGTATCTCTTGGGTACAGTTTCGATTCCTATAGCTGCCTGCTGCTAACTTTTTCCTGTCATATAAGGGTAAATACTCAATCTTTCTCTACTGTTCTCACAGCTATACTACGTTTGAAATTACTTTTCTTGTCTGTAAAACACCAACACATATGATGCTTCCAAGTTTGTTTATAAAATGTTCTCACATTCGAAAAAGTTTTTATTTAGCAATAAAATTGGGGGTGATTGTTGTCAGGGAATGTTTAGCTTAATAGTAGAGCACTCAGCAGATATCTTTGAGGTACAGGTACAACTGCCTTCTGTTAACCTTTTCTTGTCTTTAAAGGGTAAATACCCAATCTTTCTCTACTGTTCTTACAGCTATACTGTGTTTGAAGTTAACTTTCTTATTGTTAAAATATTTATATCTTGTAGAAATTACAGGTCCCATTTCAAATGGTTAAAATGTTATCAAGAATTTTTAAAGGTGTGAATTTAACTAATAAATATTTCTTGTCTCACAGGTGTTTTGCAATAGAGAAGAGACATAGCTACCTTGTACAAGACATCAGAAGGACCAGAATGGGAAAGAGGGAAGAAGGGGCAATGTCTCTTTGAACATTATATGCGAGTTAGTGAGAGTAGCTGGAAGATGGTAATGACGGGATGCTAGAACATACTCTCAAGGTACAAGAAGGTGAGTATAAGGGGTTATATAAACAGTGGATCAGTGGGGAATGAAAAGGTGCATTATCACATATGAATGTAAGATGTATTTCAATGGTAAGTAATTTTATAAAGGCAAGGGGAATATCTTCTCTGAGACCATTACTCTCTCAGATTAGAATTCAGGTAAGGCAGAGAGCTGGCAGAGTCGTTATCATGCATAGGCAAAATGCTTAGTGGCATTTTGTCTGTCTGCATATTCTAAGTTCAAATTCTGCCATGGTTGACTTTGCTTTTCATCCTTTCAGTGTTGATAAAATAAGTAGCAGTCATATACTGGGGTTGATCTAATCGACTGGCCCCATCCCCCAAAATTTTAGGTCTTGCACCTATTGTAAAAAAAATATTCTTTTTCTTTTCTACTCTAGGCACAAGGCCCCAAATTTTGGGGGAGGTAGCCAGTCAATTAGATCGACCCCAGTATGCAACTGGTACTTAATTTATCGACCTCAAAAGGATGAAAGGCAAAGTCGACCTCGGTGGAATTTGAACTCAGAATGAAAAGAGTTCAAATTCCACATTTCTACCAGCTTATTGTAAAAAGAATATTACAATGCAGGTAACATTACAAGGTGTTTTGGAGGTAGATATAGAGTTTTGAAGAGACAAAAATACTTTATTTGCATTTAAGTTTGGTTACTACCCACTTAATTGTTCACTATCATTGGTTAGTCTGAACTTAGTAGCACAAGATAATGGTAAGGAATTTAATTCTTACCAATCGACTGTTGCGACTATCAATCAAATAACAAAGAAACTAAAAGAAAACTGTTTTAGTGCTTTGTGGTTGCCAGAAAAAATGTGGTGATACTTTAACCCCAGACAGCACGGAGTGCAGACAATTCTTAAGACAAGACGGCCCACCTATTTCCAGCTTTATATAAAATACGCATAGCAAATCACGTTCTACTTCCTTTCCTTGAAGTCAAGAAGATTAATCTATGTTTTCTGTCTAAATTCTTTCTCTTTGAACAACATTGTATATATATTTTTCACTGTTACAAAATGTTCTCAGCATTATATAAAATACACAGTGAATCAAGTTCTGCTTCCTTTTCTTGAAGTCAAGAAGATTAATCTCTGTTTTTGTGTCTAAATTCTATTTCTTTTAACAGCCTTGTATATTTTATTATATGACTAGTCTTGAATCGGTAAATATCTTCATTGTAAGAACATTGTATTCAATTAGAAAGTTGTGTTCAATACTTATTTTGCTGTGGTGGCATTGTTTTGTGTACATTCAGAACTAAATAGTCATCTCTTGTGATTTTTCACTTAACCCCCAACACCACCTCAATAAACATATTCCATACATTCATATATGTAACACAATACATATAATATTACTAAGATCTTGGCAAGGTTTATACATCAAAATATATTTGATAAAAATGAGATATTATACAATTATATTGGTAATATAACGGCCACAGTTTTATTGGTGAAGATCTGGCAGAATCTTTACCATGCTGGACTAAAGGCTTGGCAGCATTTCTTCTGATTTTATGTTCTGAGTTCAAATATTGCTGGGGTTGATTTTACCTTTCTTCGTGTGGGTGTCAATAAAGTAAGTACCAGTTAAGTAGTAGGGTTGATGTAAATGACTTATCCCCTCTCCTGAAATTGCTGGTCCTGTGCAAAAATATGAAACCAGTATAACTACCACTATTTCTGAATACTTGGAGTCAAATCTTGTCACAATCAACTTTGTCTTTCACCACTGCCCGCCTGCTTAGCTCAGTCGGTAGAGCATCAGACTTTTATAAGTCAATTTTAGAAGTAATCTGAGGGTCGCAGGTTCGAGTCCCTCTGTGGGTGTAAACAATTTTTGGTCCAACCCATGCTAGCATGGAAAGCGGACATTAAATGATGATGATGATGATTATCATTACCACCACCACCACCACGATCCTGAACATTATCATTGTTTTATTGCCTACTTTTCCATGCTAGCATGGGTCAGACAAGAGCATGCTTGGGAAGAGTCTTCTACAGTCGGATGCTCTTCCTGTCACTAACACCTTCTTGTTCCCAAGGGAGGTAATTATCTCCCAGTCTATCAAACAATAAACAGCCTTGACTTATGAATATGGAGAATCAGAAACAAATGCCACAGTATGAATGAACCTTTTGCTTATGAAGGTCATGCAACACCAAGACATGCCAAGAAGCTCAGATGTGTTTTGACAGGGGATTGCATGCAAATGACATCATTGCTGCAGCCATTGCTAACAATTAGTGATTGGACACACATATAGATGAGAGAATACAAACTTATATAAACACACACACATGCGCGCACACACACACACTTTTGCTTTCCTACCACTTTTGTCATTATTTTTACTTTTCCTGATCAGGGACTAGCATCCAAAACATCAACCCTCACATTCTTTTCTACTCTAGGTACAAGGCCCAAAATTTTTGTGGGGGAGGGGGCCAATCGACTAGATCGACCCCAGTACACAACTGGTACTTAATTTAACGAACCTGAAAGGATGAAAGGCAAAGTTGACCTTGACAGAATTTGAACTCAGAATGTAAAGACAGATGAAGTACCGCTAAGCATTTCACCCAGCATGCTAACTTTTCTGCCAGCTCACTGTGTGTGTGTATGTGTGTGTGCGTGTGTGTGTGTGTGTGTGTGTGTGTGTGTGTGTGTGTGTGTCTGTGTGTAGCTCTCTCTCTCTCTCTCTCTCTTTCTATATATATATATATATATATAGATTTTCTTCTTTTTACTTGGTTCAGTCATTTGACTGGAGCCATGCTGGAGCACTGCCTTTAAATGAACAAATTGACCCCAGAACCTATTCTTTGTAAGCCTGGTACTTATTCTATTGGTCTCTTTTGCTGAACCACTAAGTTACAGGGATGTAAACACACCAATATCGGTTGTCAAGCAATGGTTGAGGGGGGACAAACAAACATATACATAATGAAGTGTAACTTAATAGACCAGTCACTAAACTGGCATGCTACAATACCCAGGGAGTTATGACATGGTCATTTGACATGTGAGAAACAACTGCCAAATCTCTCTCAAGTTACACTCTACCATTAAAAAAAAATGGAAAAATTGGGTAATGTTGTCAAAGGTATATTCCTCATCATTTAATGTCCATGTTCTATGCTGGCATAGTTTGGATGGTTTGAGAGGAATTAATGGATTCAAGGACATCATACTCCAATGTCTGTTTTGACATGATTTTTACAACCTGAAACCCTTCCCAATTTCAACTGCTCACAACGTTTACTGTGTGATATTTCTCCACTGGTACAGTGGAGACCCACTACTACCACCACCACCACCACCACTACCACCAACACCACCACCATGCAGTTAACAGGACTAAGAACCCCAGGAGAGGTTGAGACCAGCTTTATGCTTGGGGACAAGTCTGAAAAAAATGTCAAGATGGTCATGGTTGGAATGCATTGGTCATAGCTCTGCTTGTGCTGAGCTGACTTGGGAGCTGAACAACAACATCAACAATTAAAGTATGATCTCTTCTATGTCATATTTAAGAAAAAAAAAATAATTGCATTACCTGTACAATATTGTGAGGGAGTTTTTCATTCTGCCACACCCACCAAACATAGTCATGGGGCCGTATAGTGATAGCATGCTTCTCATAACCATCTTCTGTAATGTGTATTGTATGATTCTGGAAAAGAACATTCAGGAAAGTCAGTAAAATTTCATTACATTCACCACCACCACTACCACCACCACCACCACGTTACCGTATTTATTTAGAGATGCTCTGTGTTTCTTTCAATTAATTTTAAATATAACAAAGAATTTAGTAAAATAACTTAGTTATCATTAAGCTAGTGTTGGGAACATAAATTGTGACTAAAGTTTGGTGGAAGGTTTTAATTCAGAACTTATGAAAACAAGACATTTGTACTAGAGAGCCAGAAGTGGTTTCAGCTGGGTTGGTATCAAAAGGGTTAAGAATTGTTTCTCTATTATATTTTTTAACCCTTTTGTTACCGTATTTATTTTGAGATGCTCTGTGTTTCTTTCAATTAATTTAAAATATAACAAAGAATTTGGTAAAATAACTTAGTTATCATTAAGCTAGTGTTGGGAACATAAATTGTGACTAAAGTTTGGTGGAAGGTTTTAATTCAGAACTTATGAAAACAAGACATTTGTACTAGAGAGCCAGAAGTGGTTTCAGCTGGGTTGGTATCAAAAGGGTTAAGAATTGTTTCTCTATTATATTTTTTAACCCTTTTGTTACCGTATTTATTTTGAGATGCTCTGTGTTTCTTTCAATTAATTTTAAATATAACAAAGAATATAGTAAAATAACTTAGTTATCATTAAGCTAGTGTTAGGGACATAAATTGTGACTAAGGTTTGGTGGAAGGTTTTAATTCAGAACTTATGAAAACAAGACATTTGTACTAGAAAGCCAGAAGTGGTTTCAGCTGGGTTGGTATCAAAAGGGTTAAGAATTGTTTCTCTATTATATTTTTTAACCCTTTTGTTACCGTATTTATTTTGAGATGCTCTGTGTTTCTTTCAATTAATTTTAAATATAACAAAGAATATAGTAAAATAACTTAGTTATCATTAAGCTAGTGTTAGGGACATAAATTGTGACTAAGGTTTGGTGGAAGGTTTTAATTCAGAACTTATGAAAACAAGACATTAGTACTACACAGCCAGAAGTGGTTTCAGCCGGGTTGGTATCAAAAGGGTTAAGGGGTGTGTGGACTGATGATATGTTCTTGCTAAAACTTACCAGTGACAGCACAAGTGTTAAGAATATTTGAAATGCTTTACCTTTGGAGCAGGCTTAGCAATTACAGTGCAAGTGCTAACAATATCTTGAATACAGGTCACAGTATATGTATAAACACCAATTGTTGTTATACACACACAAATCAGTCCAACTTTGCTCAGAATCTCTTTGCTCTCTTCATCCATTTCGTCAGTTTTATCTGGAAATAAATAACAAAAAATTTAACCCTTTAGTATTTAAACTGACCATATTTGACCCAAATATTTCACCTCCTTTATGTTCAAACTAGCCAGATCCAGCGACTCACACCAAGCCTACAATCCTCCTCCTCCTCCCCACCCATTCCTCTTCCTCCCTACCCATTCCTCCTCCTCCTCCCCACCCATTCCTCCTCCTTCCCACCCATTCCTCATCCTCCCCACCCATTCCTCCTCCTTCCCACCCATTCCTCCTCTTCCTCCTCCTCCTCCTCCTCATCGTTTAATGTCCACCTTCCATGCAAGCATTGGTGGAATGCTTTCACAAGGGCCGGCTAGGCCGAAGCCTGCACCAGACTTCTGTGACTGTTTTCGCAGGATTTTTACAGCTGGATGCCCTTCCTAAACACCTAACCACTCAGCAGAGTGAACTTGGTGCTTTTTTCATGGCACAAGCACAGGCGAGGTCAGTTTTGGCAAGGTTTTTACAGCAGGATGCCCTTCCAAACACCAGCTACTTTACAGTGTGGACTGGGTGCTTTTAAGTGGCACCTGCACTGACAGGGTCACCAAGTACCTAGCAAGACAAAAAAAAAAAAAACTTTCAAGAGGAGAGGAGGCATTGGAGAAGGGGATCTTGTGTTGGATGATGAAAAGATGGATACAAGCATCTTGCTGTAGAGGAAGTACAAGGCTACCCGGCTAGAGATTGAAATTTTGAAGCTATGAGCTAATGCATGGATAATTGAAAGCAATGTGAATAAGCATTGCCCCTAACAGAATAATCTGTATACTAAAGAATTAAAGAAACTATTTTCAAGAGAATGCTAAATATTAAATGTTATATTTCAAGTTCCATCCAATTTTGGGGCAGAATCAGTAGAGAGATGTAGAAAATGCATTGCAGCATTTAAGTTATAACCCCTTACATTCTGGGTTCAAATCTTGCAGGAGGTCAAATTGGCATTTCATTCTTTTGGGGTCAATAAAATAAAGTACCAGTCAAATATTAGGGTCAATCTAAATCAACAATGCACCAGTCTACAAAATTTGTGGCTGTGCACATCATCATCATCAATATTGTAATTGCCATCATCATAATCGTTATCAGTCATTGTCCTCCACCTCCTCCTCCTCCTCCTCCCCCTCATACTCGTCATCGTCGTCATCATAGCCATATTCACTGCTATATTCATTGTCATATTCATCATCAATCACCACCACCACCACCACCACCACCACCATCACCATATATATATACACAAAAATATACAGATAGATAGATAGATATATAGATAGAGAGATAGAGAAAGTGATAGATAAATAGATAGATAGATATATAGATATAGAGATAGATTGATAGGTAGACAGATTGATATGTAGAGAGATTGGCAGATAGATAGATGAATAGATAGATAGATAGATAGATAGATAGATAGATAGATAGATAGAAAGAAAGAAAAAAGAAAGAAAGAATGAAAGAAAGAAAAATAGATAGCTACACATACATATATGATGGCCATCTTTCAGTTTCCATTAACCAAATCTACTAATAAATCTTCGGTCAGTTTAGTGCTATAGTAGAAGACACTGGCTGAAGGTGCTGTGTTGTGGAACCAAACCCAAAACCATATGGTTGTGATACAAACTTCTTAACCTCACATCATCATACATATGCCTATTTCTTTCTTAAATAATTCTTGCTTCCAAAATGAAGTTGTTTGGTTTTTATCCCCCAATAAAGCAATCTTAATTCTATAGAATATTCTTTAAAATCTATTCTTCAGACAAGACACAAAGTAAACCTATTGATTTTTTGGAGTTCTCGCTATATATTTATATTTTTACCTTTATTTGCATTTGCATTTATGATTATTATTATTATTATTATTATTATTATTATTATTATTATTATTATTATTATTATTATTATTATTATTATTATTATTATTATTATCATTATTGTCATTATTATTATTATTGTTATTATTATCTGCTCAGAAGACAAGAAACAAAATGGTTTGCTATTTTTGAAGTCTTCCTTGAAAAACAGTCCATATATTTTTAGTTCAATGTCAATAATTACATAAGGTAATGACATAAAGAAGCTACTAATTAAAATAAATCAAATTCATAAATGAACTCAGTATAATTAAAGAATGTGAAATCATCTTTGAAGTGAACCTTAGAAGAGATTTAAAATATCTGCTGAGCTGATTATGGTTAAGTGCAGCTTTTCAACTTTAGACAAGAATAAACAGGGGCATGTATGAAGTTCTTTTCACAACAGTATAATTCTAAGTTCAATCTCACTGTGTGTAACACACAGTCTAAATACCGATATTGAGAAATTAGGCTTCTCAAAACCAGAAAGGAGAAAGCTGGCCTATGCCAGTGGTGTATAACCAGCCCACTTATGAGTATCCTTCATTCATTGGACAATAAACTTTGCTTGTGAAGACCTATTGAGGCAAGTGAAATCAAAATCGCTGACGTGGCTGATGACAGTACCGCCTGATTGGCACCTGTGCCAGTGGAATGTTAAAAGCACCATCTGAGCATGATCGTTGCCAGGCCCACTGATTGGCTCCTGTGCCGGTGGCACATAAAAAGCACCATTTGAGTGTGATTGTTGCCAGCATTGCCTTACTGGCACCTGTGCCGGTGGCATGTGAAAAACAACATTTGAGTGTGGTCATTGCCAGTGCCGCTGGACGGGCTTCTATGCAGGTGGCATGTAAAAAACACCACTTGAGCGTGGTCGTTGCCAGTACTGCCTGACTGGCCTTCATGCCAGTGACATGTAAAAGCACCCACTACACTCTCGGAGTGGTTGGCATTAGGAAGGGCATCCAGCTGTAGAAACTTTGCCAGATCAGATTGGATTCTGGTGCAGCCTTCTGGTCCGCCAATCCTCAGTCAGACTGAGGACTGTCCAATCCATGCCAGCATGGAAAGCGGATGTTAAATGACGACGATGATGATGAGATCCAAGCAATCACAGGAACTGTGAAAATCTGTAAAACTTTCCAGAAGTTTATCTTATAAGTATATATGATCTTGTCTAGACATGCAACTATATGTACACAAAACAAAACTTTACAAGTCTGCACATATACATACATACATACATACATACATACATACATACATACATACATACATACATACATACATACATACATACATACATTCATACATACATACATACAAAAAATATCTTGTTGATTTTGTTGAAATTGCAATGAAGGAACCTTGGATGTAGGTTAAAAACTGGCTCTTTTTCTATTGGCAAGAAATCTTGAAATAAAACTGAATAATGACATTCATACATACATACCTATCGAGAAATTTACGCAAAAAACTAGAAATACTAGGTTTTTCAAAGCGGAAAAGAAACAGAGATGAATTCTCCAAATCCAGTCTATTAGCAAAACTGACAATTTGACCACAAAACATAATTAAATATTGATTTCTTATATAGGCCTAAGACCTGGAATTTGGAATAAAGGGAATAGTTAATTATAACAACTGCAGGAGACAAACTAGCAGAACTGTTACCATGCTTAGTGGTGTTTCTTCCAGCTCTTTCTGTTCTGAGTCTAAGTGTCAGGGAGTTTTGACTTTGCATTTCATGTCTTTGGGTTTGATAAAATAAGTACCAGTTGAGCACTGGAGTTGTTCCCTGCTTCTGAAAATTTCTGACCTTTTCCAATATTAGAAAGAATTATAAAAATCTTGGTACTTGGATGCAGAGCTGCCTGATCAGTATTATAAACCCCTAGGTAAATCAATGCACTAGGCCCTATTGAGTTTATATTTTGATAGTAAGCTACAGCATAAATAGACCAGAATTGGGCCCCTTAACCCATGAGACCTCTGGGCAACTGCTCAGAATGCTCATACCTTAAGATGATAATGCTTGGCTAATATTTTATTTTATCGATCCTGCAAAGATAAAAAGCAAAGTTAACCACAGCAGGATCTGAACTCAGAATGCAAGGGATCATAACTTGATACCCGCAAGACAATTTGTCATGTTCTAATGATTTTTCTAATTCACTATAAATGACAATTACTAGCAGAGGTGAGAGATTAGAAGTTTGTTGTGAATGTTTCAGAGATGGAATTTATACATAGAAGAGCTTCATTAGTGATCTATAGTGAGAGGTGTTATATGACTTACCTATGCAACATAGTAATGGTTGCTTTACAACAGGGTTTATATATCTGTCTAATTCATTGAAGCTGCTTATTTTGTTGTCTTTGTCTATCCAGTTCCACCAGATTCGGTCATTTGTTTCTAATCGCAGTAAATCTGGAAAACAAGTTAAATACAAATATTCATTACCATTTCTTTAATTTGTTGTTTAGGCTTGACTCAGAAAACTTTTGGCTGAAGACAATAAAGTGGGTTTCTTTTGTCTTCTTTCTGAGAAAGTGTAATCTAGAGCTACATTATTAGATGAAGTGTGTTGTTGACATGCATGATTCATTGACAACAAATAATTTGTTTGCTGAATTCTATAAACAGAAACCATGATTCTTTTTTTTAGATTCATTAACCCAGGGATAGTTTTGACTGAGGATATGCAACCAGGTTGAAACACAGGTGTTTCAATGTTTCCTTATAGCAATGAATCAAGTGAATTGTCAATACCTATCCTATCATCTGAAAAGAGAACAGAGAAATGCAGCAATGACTGACATTGCCAGAATTTATTAACAATAAATATGTACATAGTTGTTTTGAATTTTGTTGTTTTACATGTACATGATAATTTATTATATGTCTGGTAGATATCAACATGAATCAGCAAATAATTTGTTTGCTTAATTCTATAAAAAAGAACCACAATTCATCAACTTAGGAGTAGCTTCAATTGAAGAGAGAAAACCAAGTTGAAACACAAGTGTTTCAAAGTCTCCTTACAGCAATGAGTCAAATGTGTTGCCAACATGCATCATCTGAAAAAGAGAACATGTCCTCTGAAGGAGAAATACAATAGTGATTAACATATTCCCTTTCAAATCTGCCAGAAGGTATTAACAATGAATAAGTACATCATTGTTTTGATTTTCATTGTTCTATGTGCACATGATAATTTGTTATATGTTTCGTAGATATCAACATACACTAGCAAATAATTTCTTTGCTGAATTAAATAAACAAGAGCTATCATTCTTGTTTAGCTTCATTGATTAAGGCGTAGCTTTTACTGAAGAGACACAACCAGGTTGAAACACTGGTGTCTTAAAGTCCCCTTATATCAACGACTTGAGTTGCTGCCAGCATATATTGTTTGATAAGAAAAGGCATTCTCTGAAGGGGAAATACAACGGTGATTATAATATTTACATTCAAATCTGCTGGAAAACATGGAGAATGAACACACATGTCATTGTTTTGATTCTCACTGGTCTACATGGTAATTTATCATCATTCTGTATTGACCACAAAATTCTCATCATCATCATCATCATCAACACCACCATTTAATGTCCTCTTTCCATGTTGGCATGCGTTGAACAGTTTGACTGGAGCTAGCAAGTTAGATGGCTGTGTCAAGATCTACTGTCTAAATTATATTAAAAAATCAAAAGAACAGCAAAAAACTCACCACAAATGAAACCAGTTTGGTTATTGACTTTAACATGATGATCTTTTGGTTTGGATTTGACGATAATTGTACCAATGATGTCAGCTGAAAATTGTTTGTCTTGATCCGAATAGTAATAAACTCCTGGTTTTGTAAATGTCTGAGCCATTAACCCTTGAGAACTGGAAAGAGAAAATTAAATGAGTGGCTTGTGATGCAGGGGTGGCTGTGTGGTTAAGAAGTTTGTGTCCAAACCATGTGGTTTCAAGTTCAGTTCTACTGCGTGACATCTGAGGCAATTGTCTTCTACTACTATTGCCTGGAGCCAACCAAAGCCTTGTAAATGGATTTTGGATTTGGTATGTAGAAAGTGAAAGAAGTCCTCACGTGCGTGTGTGTGTGTGCATGCATGAGTATGTGTGTGTGTGCATGCATGAGTGTGTGTGTGTGTGCATGTGTTGCTGTTTCCTTGCATTGACATCATGTGATGATCATAAATGAGTGTCACTGTGATGTCCTTCATTTCCAGACTTCCACAAAAACATGTCTGGTCCAGAGGAAATATTACCTTACATGGAAATAGGTGAGGGCTGGTGTCAGGAAGGGCATCAAGCCATAGAAAATTCACCACAGCAAATTCCTTCTGACCTACATAAGCATGATAATGATGATGGCGATGATCATGGTGATGGTGATGACAAGGACATCATCATCATCATCATCGACATTTCTTCTAAATTTGATAAGGGTACACCAAGCACATACATCACAACCATATGTGTGCAACATGGTGATCTCATATCAGGATAAACAGTGCATGACCTTGTCGGTGGATCCCAGTTAGTGTATTAACATTCGTTTTTGCCCTGGTATTTGACATTATATAATTCAGGTTTCATCTTTCGAAATAGGCACTGACAAACTGATTCCATGGCCAGAACTATGGAACAGCCCATGATAATGGTAATAATGATGATGATAGTGGTGGTGGTGGTGGTGATGGTTGTGGTGGTAGCGGTGGTGCTGCTGGTGATGTTGGCATTGGTTGTTGTTGTTGTTAAGCAACAAGATGGGTAAGGGTGATTAGGTGATGGCCTGGGGCTTAGGGGCAGGAGACCCCAGACCTTGGGAAAAAACACTTTGGTCGTCTTGTAGTCGAGGGCTCTTCATTGATGCCCGATACTACTAGGAGGTGGCCCTTGAAGTCACTGGAAATAGAGATCTCCAGGTCCAAATTCTTGAACGGCTGGCATTAGTGGTGCTGGAGGTGATAGTGATGGTGGTAATGGTGCTGCTGGTGGTGATGGTGTTGGCGTTGGCGTTGGCGTTGGTGTTGGTGGTGGTGATGGTTGTGGTGAGGATGATGATGAAGATGACACTGGTGATGGAAGTAAATATCATTTCCCATAACTCATGATTCATTTTACAAAATGTTTGTCTTATTACAACAGATCGGCGTAAAAACAATTCGTTCAATGACAGACAGAAGAATAAACAAAGGATGTCCAACTTAGCAAACATTATTTGAAAATCCAAATCATAATTGTCACAGTTAAGCCAAGCAGTGATTTGCTGTGCTATCGACTACTCTAATTTATGTTGAATATCTTCAGCTTATGTCAAAACCTTATAATAACATTTTTCATTGAAAAACATCACCAAAATATATGCACACACACACACACACACACACACACACACAAAAACATGTATATATATATATATATATATACATACATGATGTGCTTCTTTCAGTTTCTGTCTACCAAATCCACTCACAGGGCTTTAGTCAGGCTAAGGCTATAGTAGAAGAAACGTGCCCAATATATAAATATATATATATTCTTTTATTTGTTTCAGTCATTTGACTGCAGCCATGCTGGAGCACCGCCTTTAGTTGAACAAATCGACCCCAGAACTTATTCTTTGTAAGCCTAGTACTTATTCTATCGGTCTCTTTTGCTGAAGTTACTGGAAGTTACGGGGACGTAAACACACCAACATCAGTTGTCAAATGATGGTGAGGGGGGGACATACACAGACACAAACATGTAACTGAGAAGTGATCTTCTTGACCACTTTACCTTACACTGTAGATTTTCTTTTATTTCTAAGACAGTCTGACAATGGTTTAACTGGCTGAAACTTAGAAGTCACTATCAACAACATTCTTGTATAAGAATAATAAATTTGTATTCTACAGAAGTATAGAGTAACCCATCAAATTAATGTAAAATTGTCTTTATTATAACTGAACATAAAAACAAACATTAACATCTATCTATCTATCTATCTATCTATCTATCTATCTATCTATCTATCTATCTATCTGTCTGTCTGTCTGTCTGTCTGTCTGTCTGTCTGTCTGTCTGTCTATCTATCTATCTATCTATCTATCTATCTATCTATCTGTCTGTCTGTCTGTCTGTTTATCTATCTATCTATCTATCTATCTATCTATTTTTTATTTTATTTATTTATTTATTTTTGTTCTTTTCTTCCCTTTTACGATCCCTCTTGATCGAAAACCTACGCCACCCTTTTTTTTTGTTTCTTTTGTTTTTTGTTTTTTTCATCCCCCAAAAGAAAAGCTCTACCTTGTAACTTGTCCCATCTGTGTGCAGCCCTGTGTGGCCAATAAAGAAACTTATCTATCTATCTATCTATCTATCTATCTATCTATCTATCTATCTATCTATCTATCTGTCTGTCTATCTATCTATCTATCTATCTATCTATCTATCTATCTATCTATCTATCTGTCTGTCTGTCTATCTATCTATATGTATGCATGCATTTGCTAGCTATGGCTTAACAAGCTCTTCAAATCAACTGACAAATGAGTGACCCTTGTAAAGTTTTATTTATATTAACCCTTTTAATACTGACCATCCTGTAACAGGCTCTGGTTTCATGATACAAATCCTCTCACTTTAAAATGTTCATATTTATATTAAAACGGTCCATCCTAGTTTTATGTAAGAATCTTTTGTTCTGAAACACTATCTTGGTTATATAAAAAAAATTATGCATTCAACTAAACTCATCTGATTTTTGCAATTATTTTAAAAAACTGAACTGGGTTCTTGCAAAATTATAATCACCTATGTTTAAAACATATAATTCAGAAAATTTTAAATGAATAAAGTCAAAGAATATATATATAGATATGCATTAATTTATGTCATAATAATTTAAAGATGTGAAATAATTCGTTTTTAATTGTGGAACCTGAGTTAGATAAAACTATAAATAATCTTTTCTACTCTAGCCACAAGGCCCGAAATTTTTGAGGAGTGGCCAGTCAATTAGATCAAACCCAGTACACAACTGGTACTTAATTTATCGACTCCAAAAGGATGAATGGCAAAGTTGACCTTGGTGGAATTCGAACTCAGAGCATAAAGACAGACGAAATGCCTATTTCTTTACTACCCACAAGGGGCTAAATACAGAGAAGACAAACAAGGACAGACAAACGGATTAACCCGATTATATCAATCCCAGTGCATAACTGGTACTTATTTAATCGACCCTGAAAGGATGAAGGGCAAAGTTGACCTCGGCGGATTTTGAACTCAGAACGTAGCGGCAGACTAAATACCACTAAGCATTTTGCCTGGCATGCTAATGTTACTGCCAGCTTGCCACTATGATAAAACTATAAATAATAGCAGCCATAGATGACCTTTTGTTTTTTCTATCTAAATGCATTTTTTGAGCCAAATATTTAGACATTATTTATAATTTTATTAAGGCAGTAAGCTGGCCAAATTGTTAGTGTGCTGGACAAAATTTTAAGCAACATTTTGTTCATCTTTATGTCCTGAGTTCAAATTATGCCCAGGTCGACTTTGTTTTTCTTCCTTTAGGAACTGAAAAAAAAATAAGTACCACCTTTAGGAACTAAAAAACTAAGTACCACCAGGGTTGATGTAATTGATTAACCCCATTCCTTAGAATTGCTGGCCTTATACCAAAACTTGAAGCATTATCTACTTCAAGTCCTATAGTTAAAAATGGATTATCATATACCTAAGTAATGTATTTCATTAAAAATATGGCAATGACAGAGATATTTAAAATAAAAGTAATACTTAAATACCTGTTATATAAAGTTCTTGTTAATATCAGTAAAACCATTGTTTAGATATAAAAATATGAAAAGTAGTAAATAGACGTGCTCAATTGTGTAGTATTTAACAGACTTACCTGGGTTCCAACCACATAAAACCATCTTTTACAGGCTGCCAAAAGAAAAGGAAATTAAACAAAACTTTAGTATTTATATATGAAAATGTTATTGATTGATAAATTCATCATCAATAAATTTATGAATAGAAAATTTAAATCTTTGGCTTAAATTCAAATATATTTTATTATTCAGATTTTAATTCTATTGGTTTGTTATTTGTATTCCACAAAACTAATTTAATTTTGTTTTGTTATTGCAGGTCAAGAAAACTATAAATTATTATTAGATGACAGTTGTTTTGAAGACGAAGGAAGTCTGACTGAAGATTTTTTAAATCAGTAAGTGTTGTGTGATGCTACTAGAAGCTGTGTGGCGGCACGTGGCTTAGTGGTTAGGGTGTCAGCATCATGATCATAAGACTGTGGTTTCGA
The DNA here is from genome assembly GCF_006345805.1 of Octopus sinensis. Lineage (NCBI taxonomy): Eukaryota > Metazoa > Mollusca > Cephalopoda > Octopoda > Octopodidae > Octopus > Octopus sinensis. The sequence continues at coordinate 21,388,022 of NC_043000.1, read as the reverse complement.
TTCCTGGACCGGGTGATGTGTTGTGTTCTTTAGCAAAACACTTTATTTCACATTGCTCCAGTCCACTCAGCTGGCAAAATTGAGAAACGCTGCAATGGACTGGCGTCCTGTCCAGCTGAGGAACACATACGCCATAGAAACCAGGAAACTGGACTCATGAGCCTGGCTAGGCTATATACATATGTGTGTGTGTTTGTTATTTGTGTTTGTGTTTGTCCCCCACCCTCCATCGCTTGACAACTGATGTTGGTGTCTTTACATCCCCATCACATAGCAGTTTGGCATGGGAGACCGATAGAATAAGTACTAGGCTTACAAAGAATAAGTCCTGGAGTCAATTTGTTCAACTAAAGGTGGTGCTCCAGCATGGCCACAGTCAAATGACTGAAACAAGTAAAAGAATAAAAGAATAAAAGTGGGGAAAGGCATTGATTCTGAAACACCACAGAATATTTTATTGAGGATTAAACTGATATTCTGTTGGCTTCTTATAAAACTAATTAATTACATCCTGCACTGCAGCATTGTGTGGACAAATTAGTTAGATCTGTCTGTTATGAACAGCAGGGAAAGGTAAAGGAAAGAGAAAACAACTTGGAAGAAGAGTATTATTAAACTTATAGGGAAAGTGACAGCTAGTGAAATGGCTGAGAAGAGTCTGTCTCTGTGTTGCTACACTGAAATGGTTTACTCTTCTTGGTGGCAACATACACGCTCAGCAGTATTTCTATTTCTTTACTACCCACAAGGGGCTAAACATAGAGAGTACAAACAAGGACAGACAAATGGATTAAGTCGATTATATCGACCCCAGTGTGTAACTGGTACTTAATTTATCGACCTCGAAAGGATGAAAAGCAAAGTTGACCTCGGCAGAATTTGAGCTCAGAACGTAATGGCAGACGAAATACCACTAAGCATTTCACCCGGTGTGCTAACGTTTTTGCAAACTCGGTGCCTTAGGCTCAGCAGTATTTCCTCTGACTCTGTACATTCTGAGTTCAAATCCCACCAAGGTCATCACTATCTTTTATCCATATGGGGTTGGTAATATAAAGTATGTGGAGGCACATGGCCTAGTGGTTAGAGCAGCGGACTCGCAGTCGAGGGATCACGGGTTCGAATCTCAGATCAGGTGAGGTGTGTGTTTATGAGTGAAACACATAAGCTCCATGCAGCTCTGGCAGAAGGTAATGGCAAACTTCTGCTGACTCTTTCACCACAACTTTCTCTCAGTCTTTCCTCCTACATCTCGCAGCTCACCTGCAAAGAACCGGCGTCCTTTCCTGGTGGGGAACCTATATGCCAAGGAAAACAGGAAACTGGCCCTTATGAGCCAGGCATGGCTTGAGAAGGAACAAACAACAATATAAATTATGAGTCAAGAGTGGTGCTCAATGTAATCAGCTTATCTCCTGTCCAAATTGGTCCTCATCCCTGCAATAGACTGGCATCCCATTCAGGTGTTATGTTATAATCTCAGATACTTATATGCCATGGAAACTGAATAACTGGCTTTATGAGTCCTAGGGCTAAAGAAAAATGTCAACTGAGCTATTTGTAATATTGTGAATGTTTAATTGAAAATATATAACCTTAAGACATGAGAGCTGCAGCTGGCCAAACCATTGGGATGTTGGCTCGTCAACTGAAGGTACAATATGTATCAACAACAAAAACAACAACAACAGCAGCAGCAGCAGCAGCAGCAGCAGCAGCAGCAGCAACAACAACAACAACAACAACAACAACAACAACAATTTAAATTGAAATGTCAAAAGTAAATGAAAAAAAAACACATACCTCATATGGTTGGTATAAAGACGAGTTTAATGCAGGTGGCTCTATTTGGAAAACAGCATGGGAATTTTCACACTACCAACACAAGAACAAAGAATAAGCAAATTCAGTAACATGAATATATTCATTATAAAAGACAGAAGCAGTATTACTTCAAAACAGCAATATGTGTGTCATATGTAAAGTAGATACATTGTTGAAAGCCTGATAAACTGTGGCATTCATCTTGAGATAGCATCTTGTGCTTTCAACTATATGTCTATAAGAGATGATATCTCAGGACTAATAGCACAGTTTATCAGGCTTTCAATGCTGTATCTACTTTAAATATGATACAGAGATAGCTATGAATATATTTTTGATTCATTAAGGGTATGGCTCTAGTCCTAACGTCTGGCTGATATTGACTGCATTGATGATAAAATAATTTGTGAAACTACATCCTCATTGAACAGCAGTTAAAGTTAATATATTTAATTCCAGGGGCATTAAATCGTTAACCAGAAATAATTGTATGGTGAAATATAATACCCATCATCACCTAATATTATTCTTTTTCTTCCCTACATAATTATTTCTAGTTAGCTTTTTAATGACTTCCTGCATTAAATATGCTAACACTGACTTATGGACTCTTAGACAACTCACACACACACACACACATACACACACACACACACACACACACACACACACACACACACACACACACACACACACACATTGTCAATGGATTATATATCCACAAAAGAAGCACACTCTAAATGCTAGAGCAGTAATGCATTTACAGGAAGTTAATTATATGACCGGTCATAGAGTGACCAATGGTATAACATCGAGGAGTCATCTATAAGGCTAAGTGCTTTATAGATGCAAAACCATTGGTCACTTTATGACATGCCATATAATTAGCATCCTGTAATATATATATATATATATATAGAAAGATGAATTTTCTTGTTACAGATTATTCAAAAGTTTAATAAAAGGAATTCTGTACAATCTTCGTTCAACTCCATTTCTTCCATTCACTAATAATATATATATATATATATATATTCATTCATTTATATATACGAGGGGCGTTCAATAAGTAATGCCCCTGACCCACTTCCCATATCAGTAGAGCAACGAAACTTGGCACAGTTATTAGTCTTTTTCTACATAGGAACCACCCAGAGTTATGCATTTCTCCCATCGTTTGATGCAGCGCTGGAGACGGTTTTTGTAGAAGACCCCAGCTTGGTCCTCCAACCACGACGTGACTTTAGAAATCAAGGCTGCATCATCTGTGAAATGCTTTCCTTTCAAAAAAAACTTCATGGCTGGGAAGAGGTGAAAATCAGAGGGTGCAAGGTCAGGAGCGTAGGGGGGATGGGGGAGGAGTTCATAGCAGCACGCCTGTGCTTCTGATCTGGCGACACACGAGTTGTGGACCGGAGCGTTGTCCTGCAGGAGGAGGATGCCTTTGCTGATCTTGCTCCACCTCTTGATTTTGATAGCTTCTCATAATTTCCTCAAAAGTGAAGCATAATAGGCTCCTGTAATTGTGGTACCCTTTGCCAGGAAATCTGTCATCACTACTCCGTCCTGGTCCCAGAAGACTGTGAGCATGACCTTGCCAGTGGAGGGCTGCACCCTTGCCTTCTTTGGAGGAGGTGAGTCACGGTGCTTCCACTGCATTGACTGGGCTTTGGTCTCTGAATCATAGTGATGGACCCAGGTTTCATCCTGTGTAATCAGTCTTTTGAAAAATTTTGACTCATCTTCTTGGCACATCTCCAAATTCATCCTCGAGCACTCGACACGTTCTTGCTTCTGGAAAGGCGTGAGCAACCTGGGAATCCATCTGGCAGACACCTTTTGCATATGCAAATGGTCATGAATGATAGTTTCCACAGACCCGGTACTAATCTTGACCTCATATGCTATTTAGCGAATAATTATGCGTCGATCTTCCAAAATGGCAGCCTCAACTTGACGGACAGATGCCTCATCAATGGCAGAAGGGGGTGACCAGATCTGGGAGCTGTTTCCACAGAGTTTCGACCATGTTTGAATTCACGATGCCAGCGTTTTACAAGGTCATATGATGGGGCATCATCACCATAAGTTACTTTCATTTCATCAAAAGTCTCCTGTGGTGTGCATCCTTTCAAATACAAAAACCGGATCACTGCTCGACACTCAACAGGCTCCATTTCACACTTGACTCAGTTCAAACACCTGTAAATCAGAAACCACAATTAGCTCAGACATATAAATAATTGCACATGCAAAATTTCAGCTAGATCAAACAACTGCAAGTGGGTCAGAGGCATTACTTATTGAACGTCCCTCGTATATGGTAGCCACTAGCATAACTAGAGTGTGTCACCTGGGGCGGCCCTTCCATTTGCTGCCCCCAGACCCCATGAAAAACACATATTGACTACACCAATAGCCTACAACAAGATAAAAAGTGCTATCCCCTTAAAAGTGGCACCCTGGTGGGGCTGCCCTCCCCCCATCCCCCAGTTATGCTAGCTATGGTTTAACAAGTTCTTGAAACAAACTGACCAATAAGTGACCTTTGTAATTTTTCTATTTACCCTTTTAATATCAAACAGCTGAAACAGCACTTGGTTTCATAATACAAAACCTCACATTAAAAGAGTAATTTTATATCTAATTCTTTCAAGATTTAACAACACTAAATGGAATATGTTTATAAATGTACTGACCAGATCTTGGCTCCAATGCCACCAGACAATTTCACCTTCTTCTATCACAAGAATCGATGGCTGGAACATGTTGTCTAAAACATTGATTTTGTATTCCCTATAATTAAAACATTGTAAATTGAACAAAGTTTTTGTGAAGCAAACCAACTTGTCAATAATTGTAAAATATAACAAGAGCACTCAGAGAGCACAAACCTCCACCAAGGCAGCACCAACGTCCTCTCAACGATTAGCCAGAATTGATTTTTAAAATGAGAATATCTGAAATAAACTCAACTGCTCTCACAAATGAGAATACTAAGAATGAACCTGACTGCTCTCATAAATTAGGTAAAAACACTGGAAAAATAATCCAGATACCTTGTCTGGTACAGGATCAATTCCAAAATCTAATCAGTTTGTGCCAGTCACAAGGACAAATATCCCTGAAAGTTTCATCTGAATTCATCTGGAAGTTCTTGAGATATCTTGTCCACAGACAAACAAACAAACAAACACGACTGAAAACAATACTTCATCATCGTCATCGTCATCGTCATCATCATTATCATCATCGTTTAACATCCGTTTTCCATGCTGGCATGGGATAGATGGTTTGACTGAGGTCTGAAGAGCCAGCAGCTGCACCAGGCACCAATCTGATCTGGCAATGTTTCTACAGCTGGATGCCCTTCCTAACACCAACGACTCCAAGAGCATAGTGGGTGCTTCTTATGTGCCACTGGTGCAGGAGCCAGTCAGTGGGGACTGGCATCAGCCACGTTTGGATGGTGCTTTTTACATGCCACTGACACGGGAGCCAGTTAGGCAGCCCTGGCATTGATCACGTTTGGATAGTGCTTTTTACATGCCATCGGCATGGGGGCCAGTCGTGGGGGGGGGTACTGATAACTAATAATAATTATAGAAATATGTTGGATTGCATTTTTAATGCAGTCCTTCTTTAAGATGATTGTTACTACATGGTTATGTAGTAAGAAGTTTGCTTCCCAACCACATGGGTTCAAGTTTGGTCCCAATGATACCTTGGGCAAGTGTCTTCTACTATAGCCTTGGGCTGAGTGGATTTGGTAGATAGAAACTGAAATAAGCCTATTGTATGTGTGTGCATCATTGTGTCTATATTTTCCCTTGCTGCTGCTCTTGACAACCAATGTTGGTGTGCTTACATCCCTGCAGCTTAGCAGTTTGGCAAAAGACTAATTGAATAAATACCAAACCTTACAAAAAATTAATAAACACAGGGGTTGATTTGTTTGACTAAAATTCTTCAAATGTGTGCTCCAGCATGGCTACAGTCTAATAACTGAGACAATTAAAAGCTAAAAAGTGAGATCTGTGAGAGATTTGACTGCTGTTTCTAGCAGACTGACTGGTCATCTAGATACTCCTGCCTCAATGTGAATTCGCACATGTAACATTGTCAAAACTGTAAAATTAGGATGAGGCTTCCTCTCCAAAACCAGCATGGCCACAGTCAAGTGACTGAAACAAGTAAAAGAGTAAAAAGAAAAAAAAAAACTACTGCAACTCAAAAAAATCTAAACCTCAACAGTTTCTGCTTATTAAGATTGATTACATTCTAAATCCTTTAATAATTTAAAAACTTTAATGATGATTTTTTTAAAAATAATGATAATGATGATGATGATGACGATAATAAGAATGAAATTATCATAATAAATTACAATTTTACATACCGATTCATCTCGCTGACAACAACTGCGCAATAATGGAGTTTATTGACATCAGAACTTTCTGTTCGAAAGTAATACACACCAGGTTTTCTGAAGAAAAACATTGATAAAAATTTTATATTAAGATGCAAAATTATAAATTGGTATTCAGGTTTTTCATAAGCGGTCAGTCTACATGAATATTCAATGCTTATATCTAGCTAGAAATTAACATCATTATGTAGGTGTTGCTGTGAGGTAAAAAAACTTACTACCCAACTAAATGGTTTTTGGTTCAGTCCCAATGTGTAACTCCTTAGGTGTTTTCTGCTATAGCCCCAGGCCAAATCAAAGCCTGGTGAGTGGATTTGGTGTGTCGGCTCCAGCTTGTATCTGAGCATTGGGTTTGTCAGTTTCCATCCAGTCTCCTCAGCTGATGTTTGTACTGCAGGTGACTTTGGAGTCCAAGTCAGTAGTGAAAGAGTCATGGGCAGAACTTGCATAGGATGGTCAGTGCAGATCAAGGATGTTGAAGATACTCCTTTCTTCAGCGTTTTGCCTCTTCATTCTGTTGTCTGTTCTACTTGAAGGAACTGGCCCCATTGCCGATAGCATTCCTCCAGGCTGTCCTATCCATGGCAATCTGTTCCCACGAGGATGGCTGGATGTTAGCTTGAGCCAAGGATGTTTGAGCTGGTCTTTAAAACAGAATTTCAGGCCTCCTCTGGGTTTTGTTCCGATTGCAAGTTCTCCATAGAACTTGATCCTAGGGAGACGAGAAAGCTCCATATGCTGGATGCGAGTTGCCTTCTACTATAGCCCCAGGCCAATCAAAGCCCAGTGAGTGGATTTGGTAGGTGGAAACTGAAAGAAGCTTGTCATGTCAGGAGTAACTGTGTGGTAAAATGTGTGTTTCCCAACCACATGGTTTTGGGTTCAGCCCTGTGCTTTGGCACCTTAGGCAAGTGACTTCTCCAATAGTCTCAAACCAACCAAAACCTTGTGAGTGGATTCAGAAGACAAAAACTGAAAGGAGTCCATTGTATATAAGTATATATGCGTGTGTGTGAGTGTGTGTGTGTGAGTATGTGTGAGTGTGAGTGTGAGTGAATGTTTCTTTGATTTGACATCATATGAGTGTTGTAAATGAATGTCATTCACTTCCAGTATTCTGTGCAAACACGCCTGGCCATGGGTAAATATTACTTTGCTTGGAAACAGGTGAGGGTTGGAAATGGGAAGGGCATCCACCCATAGAAAAATCTGCTTCAATAATGCCTGTCTAATCCATGCAAGCATGGAAAAGTGGACATTAGAAAGATGATGATGATGATGGTAATGATAATGATGGTAATGATGATGAGGATGATGATGGTGGTGACAATGATGTTGACACAGGAATTCTAAATGGTATCAATATTAAGTTTTCTTGTTTTTCTTCTAATTGCTTAGCAAGAGAATGAAAGGCCAATCCCTTGACCATTTTCAGGGCCTCCAGGATTGGTAGGAGGAAAGAAATCTTTGCAAGAGAGTGAACCTCCCAAAAATCATACAAGAACCACGTGGGTATGTTAAACTCAGGTACAGAAATTATTTTCTGATGTTTTCCACATCATTTTCATTTTAAAATTTTCCCTCAAAAGGCTTTGGTCAATCTAAGGCTATGGAAAAAAAAAAAAAACACATGACCAATATGCTGCATAGTGGAATTGAACTGGAAACCACTTGGCTTTGAAGCAAACTTACAAATTACATATCCAAGTCTGTTGGCTAAAAGGAACAGATTGCATCATCGACTTACATAAGTAAATTGATGTGGTTTCGTCGTTGTTTATTCACCTGTCAGAATAGAGATTAGAGAGATGATAGATGGCTTCAGAGCAACAGACCAGAGAAAGGAATCTAGCTTGGACAATAAATTGGTTGATGTAACCAGGATGAAGATGGAGGCTAGAGGAATAGTCAGAGCAAGCTAAATACAGAGTGATAGTGGGAGGGCAGATCAGCTCTCTAAACGACAAACAAAGCATGTAGTGTCTTATGTGTTGTGATAGGGCTGTTATGTTTATGTTAACTATTTTCACTTCCCATCTTGGAAAAGTTATTTTAGTGATTTAAAACACAAAAGTGGAGGCGCAATGGCCCAGTGGTTAGGGCAGCAGACTCGCAGTTGGAGGAGTGCGGTTTTGATTCTCAGGCTGGGCGTTGTGTGTGTTTATTGAGCATAAACACCTAAAGCTCCATGAGGGGGTGGTGGCAACCCCTGTTGTACTCTTTCGCCCCAACTTTCTCTCACTCTTTTTTCCTGTTTCTTGAGTAATGCTAGGGGGAACACATATGCCATAGAAACTGGGAAACCGGGCCCATGATCCTAGCTAGGCTTGAAAAGGGCAAAAAGAAAAAGAAAACGCACAAAAACTGTTAGGTTCACTTATAACTTATAACTGATATAGTTCCATTATGTAGTTCCACTACGGGAACTCCATTGGTTATAATGATGAGGGTTCCAGTTGATCCAATCCCCGGAACAGCCTGCTCATCAAAGTAATATGCAAGTGAGTAAGCACTCCACAAGCACACCCTTAGTGTAGTTCTCAGGGAGATTCAGTGAGACACAGAATGTGACAAGGCTGGCCCTTTGAAATACAACTACTACTTATTTTTGCCAGCTAAGTGAACTAGAACAACATGAAATAAAAAGTCTTGCTCAAGGACACACTATGGCTGTTTTCCTGGTGGCAGTTCTGAGGATATCACAAAGTTGTGTGTTCTTCATGTATTTAACATGAAATATTTCTGAAGTTAGTGTATAATGGTTGCTGAAGATGCATGGCTTAGTAGTAAGAGCAACAGGTTTACAATCATGAAGTTGTAAGTTGTAAATTTGGTTCTCAGACATGGCTGTGTGTTGTGTTCTTGAGCAAGACACTTTATTTCACCTTGCTCCAGTTCATCCTGCTGCAGAAGTGAGTTGCAATATCACTGCTGTCAAGCTGTACTGGCCTTTGCCTTTCCTTTAGACAACATCGTTGGTGTGGAGAGAGGGACTGGCATGCCAGGGTTGTCTTCTACAAACAACCTTGCCCAGATTTCTGCCTCGGAGGGGAACTATCTATGTGCAATCCCATGGTGATTCATAACCAAAGAGAAGGGGTCTTTATTATATGTGTGTATGTGTGTATATGTGGTGCGTGTGTGTGTGTGTATACACAGAGAGAGAGAGAGAGAGAGAGAGAGAGAGAGAGAGAGAGAGAGAGAGAGAGAGAGAGAGAGGAGAAATAATTTGCTATTATATTGATGGAGAAAGGCTGTAGGAATGTTAAATACAAGAAAAACTTATTTACTTGAATTGTTGTCGGTGACTTCCTGTCAGTGTTCCCATCTGGGGTCTGAAAAAGTAAAGCAAAACAAAAAAAAAACGTGAATAATAGATTTACAGATAGATTATAGAATATAGGTACATGCATGGTTGAGTGGTTACGGTGTTAACTTTATCACTATATAACTTCTGGTTCAATCCCATAGCATGGCACTTTGATAAAAATCTCTTCTACCATAGCCTTCATTATCATCATCATCCAGTGTTTTGTCCCTGTTAAGGGGGTGGCTGGATCTACATTAATGCCATAGCAACCAAGGTAAGCAGGTGCAGCCCACCCCAGTGGTGCCCATTCTCCTTTGCTATCATAAGGTTTTTTTGGAGCTGGATTTTCTACAGGGAGCATGCCCTTGTTTCCCCACAACCTCAGTTTCTAGACACATGTGGTTCCAAGACCAAGGCCTCTACCATGAGTTTTTAAGAAATGTGGTAGAAAACTAACTCAGGAAGGCAGGGACGCTACTCCCTGAGACCCCTTTCAGAGCCCGCCTACCTAAGCCTTATGAGTGAAATTTGATGGATGGAAACTGTGTGGAAGCCTACTGAAGGTACTGTATCTTTTTCCTGTCACCAAGCAGATTGCTTCCAGTACCATTTAATAGAGGTTCCTTTTCTGGTTCTGATAATATCTTCTTGAAAGCCATAATTGGTTACTTCGGTAGTGTGTTCTTGCCTTGGGTGAACAGTGATGGTTAATATTTGACCCATGGTGCCATTCCTTAGAATGAAGCAGAAACAACATGAAAACTAAGATAAATGGTATATATATGCATACATATCTGTCTGTCTGTCTATCTTTAGAAAAGTTTAGTTGAAATTTACAGAAAAACAAAAGACGAAGACAGGTGTATAAACAACAAGCAGGTGTATTAGTTTGATGCTCAGGAAAGTGAGAAAGTCTTTTATGTTTCGAGCCTATGCTCTTCAACAGAAAGGAATAAGAGAAAATAAACAGAGAGAGAATAAAAGAATTCGTGGATTTAGCGGTCAAGAAAAGTTTACCCTGTTGGAGTCATGCAGGCCAAGTCTCTGATCTGAGACTAACCTTCCTCCTTCCTACTCCATTTTTTTTTATATCCTTTTACTTGTCTCAGTCATTAAACTGCAGCCATTCTAGAGCACTGCCTTGCAAAATACCTGTCAAATGAATTGACCCCTATAACCTGTACTTTTTTTAAAGCATGGTAATTATTCTATCAGACTCTTTTCCTGAACTGCTAAGTTACAGGGATGTAAACAAACCAACACCAGTTGTGAAACAGTGGTGGGGGGATAAACACAAGCACTAAGACACACACACACATACACACACATGCATACACACTTACACACTTATATATGTCAGGCTTTTTCAGTTTGTGCTTACCAAATCTATTCACCAGGCTTTGGTTGGCTTGAGGCTATAGTAGTAGACGCTTGCCCAAGGTGCAATGTAGTAGGACTGACAGTATATTTTGGACTAATATACACACACACACACACTAGGATACAATGGACTTCTTCCAGTTTCTGACTACCAAATACCCTCACAAATCGGCCTTAGGCTATCATAGATGATACTTTCCCAAGGTGCAATGCAGTGGGACTGAACCTGGAATCATGTGGTTAGGAAGCGAACTCCTAACTACACTGCCACACCTGCCCCTATGAGAAATCTCTTAATCATAGGTGCAGGCATGCTTGCATGAACATCATGGTGGGTCCTGCTTTTGTGGATTTAAGTATGAGTCAGGAGAAAAGAGCAATCGTATGCAAGTTTACTTTCCCATATAGACATCATCATCATCATTATCATTGCGGATCCGTGGAACAAGCTGCCAGACGAGATGGTGAAGATGCCGATGACCGCTTTGTTCAAAGCCTCCCTTGACCTCAAGTGGCCTGAACTCTTTACATGAACACCACCCTGTACTTAACTCCATGTCCCACTACATGGCCTTGCTATTTGCTTTTGAGCCAAATTAACTAACTAACTAACTAACTAACTAACTAATTGTTTAATGTCAACATTTCTATGCTTGCATGGGTTAGATGGGATTTGTCGAGGCAGGTTTTCTACGGCTGGATGCCATTCCTGTCACCAACCCTTACTTGTTTCTGAGCAAGGAAATATTTTTGTCTGTGGAAGAATAACATCGCTTGTATGACAGTGAAGAAGAAAGAAGAAAAAGAGGTGAAGGAGAGGGAAGAGGTAGTGGTGGAGAAGAAGAAGAAGGAGAGGAGGAGGAGGAGAAGAAGAAGAAGAAGAAGAAGAAGAACAACAACAACAACACAACAACAACAACAACAGTAGCAGCAGCAGCAGTGGCAGCAATTTATTAGGGGAGGTAGCTAGTCGATGACATCAAACCCAGTAGCCAACTGGTACTTTGTTTATTAACCCCAAAAGGATGAAAGGCGAAGCAGAATTTGAACTAAGATCGTAAAGATTGAGAAATATGCTGCTTGCTTTTTCTCCCCCACAGTAACAATTCTGCCAGTTCATCAACTTTACAACAAATACACCACCACCACCACCACCAACAACAACAACAACAACAATAATTCAACATGCCTGTACTGATTTGTTTTGTACAAAAGTATTATGGAATAACATAAAATATTTTAATAAATAAATGTTATTATTACATCATGAGAACTTCCACAGCTGAAAATATCAAACATGATGAAAGTGTTAGAATTTAAGAATGCTTACATCTGAGATTTAGTATAAAACTTTGCGTGTCTAACACAGTATAGAACTTCATGAACCGTGTGCCGAACCGCACATTGCTTCCAGTACCATTTAATAGAGGTTCCTTTGCTGATTCTGATAATATCTTCTTGAAAGCCATCATTGGTTACTTCAATAGTGTATTCTTGCCTTGGGTGAACAGTGATGGTTAATATTTGACCCACGGTGCCATTCCTTCGAATGAAGCAGAGACAACATGAAAAATTAAGATAAATGGTATATATATATATATATATATATATATATATATATATTATATATATATATATATATATATATATATATATATATATATATATATATAATATATATATATATATATATATATATATATATATATATATATATATATACATATATATACATATATATACATACATATCTACCTGTCAGCCTATCTCTATGAATGTATATATTTAAAAGTTTGAAAATATTTGCAATAAATATTTGATACAGTGACAACTTTTGAACAAAGATTTTCTTAAAATATAAAGTTCTAAAAAAATTCTTAGATAAACAGTACAGCATGAACCTTTTGGAAGGATGCATTTGCATTGTGAATGTAAAAGTACACACACACACACACAAACCATAGCCATCACTTCTGAGTGAACAAGATTTGGCAACATGTATCATGCTTTCACTAATTGTTTTAGCTGCCTATGTAGTTGCAAACAAACACAGACACCTTCTGGACTCTTCTAAATCCCTAGATTCAGAAGAGGATGTGGTGGCTGAAGAAAGGACTGCATCAGCTCTTTGCTGGTACTTATGTGTTTATAACACACAAAATCTCTTAAATTCTCTTTCCATTTATTTTTTTGAGCCATCAAAATTTTCACCACACAACCACTGTCTAGTCACTGACATAGTCGCAGGGGAATTACATCACTGACCAAGTCGTAGTTGTGGGATGAAAATATCGACTCCTTAAAAAATATATCTGAAGTGAATTTAATAGTATTTTGTGTTATTAAATTGCTGGAATGGTACTTCCATAATGTTATTTCTTAAGTTTCAATAAATTATTTCAAATCATATTACTTGTAAACAAATACAATTCTGAAATAAATTATAATGGAAACTAATAAATCGTTCTACTTTCAAGCTCTGGCTTTCACATTAAATATTTTTGGTCATATTTGAACATAAATTTTAATATGTCTAGTCTTGACACTACGGGTTTTGATAGTGTGAGTGATGGAGGCAGGGGATCAATCTAAGAGGATGGCTTCAGATATCCAGGCAAGTCAAGGTTTGCAAATATTTGCTGTCTGCAAAAGTTGGTATAGAACTGGTGGATATCTAATTTGTTAAATGACATGGAATATCAGATCTTTTGAGGAGTGAGATGTGTTGTGTAGAAGGATATCATGAAATGGCTTGGGTAAGGCAATGTTTTGACAATCTAATGGCTAAGAAAAGGCTCAATGTTTCCAATTGAGAACAATTTTACAACCATTTCATTGATAAACTATTTATTGTCATTAAATTTTTTTTTCTTTGAAAGACCATTGATAACTGCAGGAGAAAACACAATAGAATTTCACATGGAATACTTACAGGGTAAATGTGTATTCACCTTCCAAATTAAAAGGAAGGACCAAGGATCTATCAGGAGGCATCTGTAAATCATAACCGCCGAGTACTGCCACGAATGTTTGCCCATTATGAACAATCTAGAATTAAACAGAATCGTATTTGAATGAAACATTTTTAACCCCTTGACAATGGTTGATGCAAATATGCGATCACACTTTTGCTTGCCTACCCGTGGTTAATGTAAATATACAATGTAGAGCTGCCCTACATCTATCATGGACTTTT
>NC_043000.1:21353883-21368883 GCF_006345805.1 Octopus sinensis | reverse complement strand
AACGATGGGGATCCGAAAAAGTAAAAGATTACGAAGTATAACTGTAAATACCTCTAAAATAAGATATTATCAGCTCCTATTCCTTTTGACATTAACAAAAATTGACACTAAGGTAGGAGCTAACTGCAAATGAGAATATCGATCAGGCAAAGAAGTTCAAAATGTTATGTTATCGAAATGGTCTTTCAACGAAGCTGTTATAGTCATTTCAAGTGAATGAGGTAACGTTAATGAGAATGGAAGAAATAGAAAAGTTTATAAGCAGGTTGCTACGAAAGTGGTTTGGTCTCACGCCATGTTTAATTTAAATTGGATTCCATAATGATACTACAAAATTATTTCTGCATCAATACAGCTGGTGTAGGGGATTCTGTGGAATGATTATAATTTATAAGAAAACTCAGAATGAAAGGTGCCGATGGAATTAAAGCTGGAAATGAAACGGTAGATTTGAGCTGTGCATGACACATGGACCAGATTTGGACGGATACAGAACAAATGGATATTAATAACATACTTCCGGTAGAGATGAACTGTCGAGAACATTTAAGGATTGGAGAACTGGAGAGGAAAACTGACAATACTTATTAGTGGCAGAAATGTATACCAGTAAGGCACAAAGAGTGAAGGACAAATCCTTATAAAGTAGAAAACAAAATAGCTGTGGCAGCTGCTCCTGTTTTGATAGATAACCAGAGAGAAAAAAGCGGGTAACATTTCTTGATACAGCTGGAGCATTCTTGATACTGTTGGAAGGAGTCAAAATCTTTCTTACCTCCACACAAAAACCAATGAAAGGAATGTCTCGATGTGTGTATGTGTGCGTGTGTGTGTGTATCTAACTCCATGCTGCGCATGCAGGGTAAATCTCGAAGCTTCCCCCTTTCATTACTCTAATCTCACCATTATGCACACATAAATATCAAGGCCACTTGCATTGCCATTCTCCCTTTCATTTCACTTTAACGATATAACCAAAAGCTAATCTCTATTCTCACCAACCCTTTTAATTTCTCCCCTCTCAGTCACACGTATATTCAGATTTATGGTAACATGCTACGGTGTGTACAATTCAGAAAAAGGGCAACCTCTCTGATCCTGCCAATTATCACCCTATTACATTCCCCTTCAATATCTCAAAGATAATAGAGACTTTCATTAACGACAACCTTTTGGAAACCCTCGTTCTCTCTTTAATAACCATCAGTAAGGCCTTTTAAAAGCCAGATCTATTGTAGACTTACTCCATTAGCTCATTCACCGGCGAGTTCTCACCCAGTTGGTGAAACTGTGTTATTTTTCTCAGTATCAGCAAAGCATTCGATCATAGCTGGTTCACAGGTTCCCTTGAAACTGCTTAACCTAAGGGCTCTATCCGTCTCGTCACTTGGATTAGTGATTTCTAGTCAGATTGCACCGTCGCAGTATGTACAGAAAGAACTCTCTTTGTCCGTCTCTTCTCTCCATAAATTCTGGCATGCTGCAAGGTTTAATCCCAGACCCTTATGCTTTGTCCTGTACCTCAACGATCTACTTACCGTCACGTTTAACAATAACCTTCATTCTTTCCTGACATTCCACACCCAAGCACCGTTAACATACGACTTAGACATCCCTGGCTAAATCTAAACTGGCTCTCGAAACCGAGACTTCGGAAATATCCTCCAGTGAGGTCATACTAATCGTTCCATTCAACAGTGCAGAGATACCATCACTTGACATATCAAAACAACATCCCACCTACCCACCTAATCAACATAGGACCAACATAGCATAAACTAGGAAACTCAAGGTCGCACAAAAGATATCCCCCATTCACAACCGTCACTGAGGATCTTCACGGGAAATTATTAATCCTTAACATTGCAAAAACTGCATCACAAAACTGGCCTTCATAATCAGCCCCAGTTCACTCACCAACAACTGCTAACCGTCTACAAAGGTTAGATGAGATTTGTGATTGAGCACTGATACCTATTTCTTTACTACCCACAAGGGGCTAAACACAGAGGGGGAAAACAAGGACAGACAAACGGATTAAGTCGATTACATCGGCCCCAGTGCGTAACTGGTACTTAATTTATCGACCCCGAAAGGATGAAAGGCAAAGTCGACCTCAGCGGAATTTGAACTCAGAACGTAACGGCAGACGAAATATGGCTACGCATTTCGCCCGGCGTGCTAACGTTTCTGCCAGCTCGCCGCCGTATTGAGCACTGATACCACATCTAGGTTGGTACTGTTGCTACGCACACAAATATCTTAGGCCACATTCAAAGAAAAGACACCCAATAGACTGACATAGAGTTGTAGCAGACGTGATTTTCACTGTCATGATGTGAGATGTTTTTCTCGTCAAAGCTTAAATACTCGTAAAACGGCTCCACAAACCCTTTACGTTCCAGCGGTCACATGACCTCGTGATTAAACGAACCTGTTGCTTGTATTGGTTGGTTCCCAGCCGTCCAATCACATTGGTACAACAGTTTATTTTACCTTACGCGAAAATTAACCACTATCTTCTGAGAGCCTGCTATTCTGTATAAGAAGGACAGTTTTCGACGGTTCGAGGCCTTTGGCACTCGCCACTGACCACACACGCATCTCATCTCCAGCAACGATGTCCTGACACCAGCCAGTTTCCTTTAGCTAGACCGAAATAATGTCTTCACCACTTGACCCTTTCTAACTTCTTCTATTTCACCAAAAGCTAGAATAGAGATAACAAGATCACCAACTAAATCTATTGTTCTCAATGATATGTCTATCCTTCTGGATAGTTATAAAAGCTAGAACACCCAAGCAAAAACCAAGTAGTCACTTGGCGACAACTGAGCGAGGCAGCTTGTGACGACTCAATAAGTTAGGGAACGAACGGACTGCTAGAATCATGATCACAAGGAATGCAGTTACTAAAGACAATGGTCAGCGAGAGAAATGAAATTTACTTTCAGCAACTGTGAGACAACGTCCCACAACACTACAACTTTCACTAGCTCTAATTCTGTTCTCTTACAACATCATTATATCTCTCTCCGCAATTACTACTAAACAATGAAGAGAACACAAACACAAACTTTACTTCGCATGCTTTTGGATTTATCATAACCTGCCCGTTGAGGCAAGGTATTGTAACGTAACGGTAAATAAATACTTTCTTAAAACTTCATGCTTTGTTTCTCTTTCACATCCTACAGTATGCAATTATAACAGCAAATTTTTATCGTTACAACTGCTGACTCCGACATTTCATAGTATTGTGTACCTAATCATATTTATCGTTACAAGAGCCTCACTGCTCACGCTAAACCAGGTTGCACCAAATTAAGTTCTTCTTTGAGTAACTTAGTAACATCAAATCGTTTAAAATAAACCCCCCTCTCTCTCTTTCTTTCTCATAATATTATTTGAATCCCGGCTAAGAAACCACATGAAGTGTTAACTGTCTCTCATTAAGATCTTCCAATAACAGCGTGTTTGTATTTATCCATTCCCCAAGTCCTGACATGTTCCAGTTTAAAGTGGATTGTTTTATACATTTATTTACTTCTATATATTCGTTTTGTTTTGTTTATTTGTTCCCAAGTCAACTGCATCTTAGAATCGGTATGTTACTAAGGTTTCAATCTTGGCAATGTTCCCTTTTTTTTTTTAAATCGTTTGCTTCATTAAATATGAAACGTCTCGAAATGCTTGATAGGGAGGCATGAATGGCTAGTCATTAATCACCTCTAATGATCTAAAAGTATGTATGTATGTATGTATGTATGTATGTATGTATGTATGTATGTATGTATGTATGTATGTATGTATGTATGTATGTACATGTGTGTGCGCTTGCGTGCGTTTGAATTATTAATGATGTCCTTGAGCCAGTATGTTATATAATACGAATATACATGTATCACGGCGGCGAGCTGGCAGAAACGTTAGCACGCCAGGCGAAATGCGTAGCCATATTTCGTCTGCCGTTACGTTCTGAGTTCAAATTCCGCCGAGGTCGACTTTGCCTTTCATCCTTTCGGGTTCGATAAATTAAGTACCAGTTACGCACTGAGGTCGATGTAATCGACTTAATCCGTTTGTCTGTCCTTGTTTGTCTCCTCTAAGTTTAGCCCCTTATGGGCAATAAAGAATAACAAATATACATGTATTCTGTAGATGCCCATGTTTTACAAAGCTCTTCTGTGTATGCATGTGGCTACATTATCCTTCTCAGATTTGTATGCTGTATGTAAGTCTAAATGTCTATGTGTGTGCATGGCTGAATGTGTATGTGTGTGATTCAACGTGCGTACATATGTATACATATAAGTAGGCATATGTGTTTATTGCTAGCGTAACTAGAGTGTGTGCCGCCCGGGGCAAACAGCCCCTACGGCCCCCTAGCTACGGTAGGGAGTATATATATATGTGCATATGTGTATATACATACATACGTACGTACATACGTAGTACTTATGTACATACATATATCAGACTTACATACGTACATACATACACACATACATATATACGTACATACAAACACATATACATCATACATACGTACACGCATACATACATATATACATACATACAGACATACGTACATACATACATATATACATACACACATCCATACATACGTACGTAAATTTATACATACATACATCACACGTACATACATACATACATACACACATGCACACACATACATACATACATACATACATACATGCATACATACATACGTACACACATACATACATAATACATTCATACATGCATTCATACATACATACACATGCCTCTATATATGTATCTTACTGGTTTTAGTCATTGCACTACGGTCGTGCTAGGGCACCGCATTGAAGTGTTTAGTAAAACAAACCAATCCCATTACTTAATATTCTAAAGCGAAGTACTTATTGTATAAGTATCTTCTGCTGAATTGCTAAGTTACGCGGACTTAAATCAACAAGCGGTGGTGAGGAACAAACACAAACACACACGCACATAGAGACGGACTTCTTTCAGTTTCCGTCTACCGATCCCACTCACAAGACTTTGGTTGACCCGGAACTATAGAAGACACTTGCCCAAGGTTCCACACAATGGGAGTGAGCCAGGAACAACGTGGGTGCTTCTTCTGATGCAATACTCGGACATATCGTCAGTGTTTGTATCCTGGAGTTATGGAGTGTTTTGGGTCTTACATCATACACCCTAACCTAAGTGAGCTGAACTAAGGTGATCAAATATAGGCCGGATGTATCCGAAGAAGTAGTACGCTTCTGACCCCACATGTCACCTGTTTTTAGCTAGTCATCTAGATCCATTCTCAGCGTTGCCTTTGATAAGTTCTTCCTCCGCTCATTGCTAAAATACCCTAGGCTCCACAATGCTTATAGCGGGAGCAACCTGCAAATGGCTGGCTGCCCACCTTCACTTGAGGTCACACACTCACAGATATATGTATATATATATATAATTTATATATATATATTTATTCACAGGAGTGGCTGTGTGGTTAGTAGCTTGCTTACCAGCCACATGGTTTCGGAAACTGAAAAGAAGCCTGTCGTATATATGTATATGTATATTTCTATTATTGAAAACAAGTTGATGTATTCCACCGAAACTAGGTAAATAAAACCTTTGAACAGAGATGATCAGTGGCGACACCTGCTGGATCGACTACGCTACATTGACAAAGGGCAAATACCCTGAAACGCGTCTGTAGCTGTCTGACTGGCAGTGTGAAGCGGCTGACCTCCCTTGTTCGAAGGTTATAATGGACACAGTTTGTGTGTCAAATAGCTATCTTAAGGCGATGGCCTCATGGAGCTAATCAGCGACAGCTTTTAGTCTTATATCTATAAGACTGCCATATTAATATGGCGATAACAATTAATTTCCAGTAACGCTGCCGTAATCTCTTTTAGAGAGACTTAGTAATTTTAATATTCTATATATATATATATATATATATAATATATATATATTATATATATATATATAATATATATATATATATATATATGTATGTTAGTTTGTGTGTCTGTGTTTGTCCCTCGAACATCGCTTGACAACTGATGCTGGTGTGTTTACGTCCCCGTGACTTAGCGGTGTGACAAAAGTGACCGATAGAATAAGTACTAGGCTTACAAGGAATAAGTCCTGCTCGACTAAAGGCGGTGCTCCAGCATGGCCGCAGTCAAATGACTGAAACAAGTAAAAGAAAAGAGTATACAAATACACGCACACACATACATTATATATATACATACACACGCACACACACACACATATATGTATGTATATATATATATATACACACACATACGTACAGGCGCAGGGTGGCTGTGTCGTTAGAACGTCATAGTTCCTTGACCAGTACCACACTGCGTGGCACCATGTGCAAGCGTCTCCTATGGCCTCGGGCCGAACAAAGCCTTATGAGTGGATTTGTTTGGCTGAAACTGAAAGAATCACGTCGTATATGTTTGTGTAATGATGTGAGTGTCTTTTTTGTGTTTGTCCCTCAATACTGTTACAACCCGTAACATTAGAAACTCCAATTTTCATCACAAGTGATGGTTCTTTTCGAAGAAAGGTCGATTTCATTGCGTTTGAGATGCATATCGCAAATATCGATTCGTTGTGTTCAGTGAATCTCTTTCAATTTATGTGGAACCCAAAAATCAAGCTTCTTAACGAGTTCAAGACATTTTAAGTGATTTTCAATTGTGTGCGATACATTTAACTTCTCTGATTCAATTATGGCTTTGATTCGGTAATCAACTTCAGAGGTCAACCAGGACGTTGGTCATCTTTGAGTGAAAAATATCCAGAATGGAATTTTTAAAACCATTTTTGACATGTGCGTTCTGCTAAGCAATCAACACCATAAACTTCATATATCTCTTTGTGCGTTTCAGCAGTTTTCTTGCCTTTACGGAAATAAAAAAAAGTAAAATATGGTGAAAAGTTTCGTTTTTGTTGTCCATGTTAAAATTGACACTGAAGTAACAGCTGTAAACAAAATTATGCGCAATTTGCTTCTAAAGTAAGCTAAAAGTAACGGTTATCAAATGTCAAAAAGAAAAATTACAACATTGACAAAAGTCATTAAAAAAATCGTTAACTCCATCTACTTGCGAAAAACGAAATTACTTTCTTGTCAACTCATATATATATATATATATAGTATGTGTGTATGTGTGTGTGTGTGTGTGATTACAATGAACAATAGATGACAATGGAAGCACTCCGTCGAATCAACGAAACAGCCTGCTCGTGAAATTAACGTGTAAGTGGCTGAGCACTCCACAGACACGTGTACCCTTAACGTAGTTCTCGGGATATTCAGCGTGACACAGAGAGTGACAAGGCCGGCCCTTTGAAATACAGGTATAACAGAAACAGGAAGAAAGAGTGAGAGAAAGTTGTGGTGAAAGAGTACAGCAGGGATCACCACCATCCCCTGCCGGAGACTCGTGGAGCTTTAGGTGTTTTCGCTCAATAAACACTCACAACGCCCGGTCTGGGAATCGAAACCGCGATCCTATGACCGCGAGTCCGCTGGCCTAACCACTGGGCCATTGTTAAAAAGGTCGAGTTGCGTCCCCTAGACAGTTTGCGGTTTGTGTTTCTGATTCTCGACCCCATGTCGAATTTATCGATTTTTTTCAGAACTGGGGGAACTTTTCAAAATTTTCGCTGCGTTAGTTTTGAATTATGACATTGGGCTATGTGTGTATCAAGTTTCATCAGAATCGGTTGAAAGCCGTGGTCAGGGTGAGGGAACAACCTAACAGACACACAGACACACACACAGACAAACTGCCGTTTATATATAGAGAGATATATCTGTGTTGTCATCAATGTAAGAGTTCTAGCTGGGAATCATGTCATACAAGGAGATATCATCTCTCCGAAGTTCTTTACAGTATGTCTTGAAATGGTCATGAGAAACATCATCATTACCGGCGTGCTACTAACTTTCCTTCGCAGACTACAACGTATTTTTCGCAGAAATCTCAGATATATATATCTTTTATATATATATATATCTTTTAAATTCGTTCATGGTAACGTTAAGCGTATGCAGATAAAACTCCTATTTCATTATGCCAGCTACCGTCTAATGATACTGACTAGTTAGTCAATATTTCGAGGTTGCATCCATGTTAATACCGATATAATGTAGGATAAATATGATGGAAGCATTCCGTCGGTTACGACGGTGAGGGTTCCGGTTGATCCGATCAACGGAACAGCCTGCTCGTGAAATTAACGTGTAAGTGGCTGAGCACTCCACAGACACGTGTACCCTTAACGTAGTTCTCGGGGATATTCAGCGTGACACAGAGAGTGACAAGGCCGGCTCTTTGAAATACAGGTACAACAGAAAGAGGAAGTAAGAGTGAGAGAAAGTTGTGGTGAAAGAGTACAGCAGGGATCACCACCATCCCTGCCGGAGCCTCGTGGAGCTTTAGGTGTTTTCGCTCAATAAACACTCACAACGCCCGGTCTGGGAATCGAAACCGCGATCCTACGACCGCGAGTTCGCTGCCCTAACCACTGGGCCATTGCGCCTCCACAGGATAAATATAATAACAATAATTCTAGGATGGAATTTTAAAGTTTTTACTGCATCGCTACACGCGTTTCCACATACTGGCAAGAATGGATAAACATCCTTCTGTGATTCACCCACTAATGCAGTATTGCGTGATGAAATGAATCAATGACGATGATCAACAGGATAAGTACAGATACTGCGGACTATACTGTAATCACTCCAAGGATACGGACTCTGATGATAAAGTCATGTGATTTGTGGAAACGTGCGTAGCGATGCATTAAATACTTATAAATTTCATCCTAGAATTGTTGTTGCTGCTCTTATCTATCTATCTATCTATCTATCTATCTATCTATCTATCTATCTATCTATCTATCTATCTATCTATCTATCTATCTATCTATCTATCTATCTATCTACCTACCTACCTACCTACCTACCTACCTACCTACATACCTATCTATCTATCTATCTATATCTATCTATCGATCTATCTATCTATCATCTATCTATCTATCTATCTATCTATCTATCTATCTATCTACCTACCTACCTACCTACCTATCTACCTACCTACCTACCTACATACCTATCTATCTATCTATCTATCTATCTATCTATCTATCTATCTATCTATCTATCTATCTATCTATCTATTTATCTATCTATCTATCTATCTCAAACGTTTGAGAATAAATTATTTCCGTATCTTTCAATACATTTCAACGCTTCTAACGCAAACTTTGTTTACTTTCATCGTATTAGTTTAACGCTCGGGAAGTGAGAAATTCTTTTACGTTTCGAGCATACGCTCTTCGAAAGAAAGGAACACAGAAATAAACAGGGAGAGGGGGAAAAAATGTGTAGTAGGAAGCTTGCTTCTCAACTACATGGTTCCAGCTTTAGTCTCACTGCGTGGTACCTTGGGCAAATGTCTTCTACTATAGCCCCGGATGTATGTATGTATGTATGTATGTATGTATGTATGTATGTATGTATGTATGTATGTATGTATGTATGTATGTATTGACATTCTGCTATACCAAGGAGAATTGCTTGTTTGCTTCTACATGCACAAACAAATCTATTTTGCATTTAATGTTTCTGTTGTAAGGCGGCAAGCTGGCAGAAACGTTAGCACGCCGGGCGAAATACTTAGCGGTATTTCGTCTGTCCTTATGTTCTGAGTTCAAATTCCGCCGAGGTCGACTTTGCCTTTCATCCTTTCGGGGTCGATTAAATAAGTACCAGTTACACACTGGGGTCGATGTAATCGACTTAATACCTATGTCTGTCCTTGTTTGTCCCCTCTGTGTTTAGCCCCTTGTGGGTAATAAAGAAATAGGTATTTCGTCTGTCCTTATGTTCTGAGTTCAAATTCCACCGAGGTCGACTTTGCCTTTCATCCTTTCGGGACCAATAATTAAGAACCAGTTGCGTACTGGGGTCGATCTAATCGACTGGCTCCTCCCCCCCCCCCCCCCCCAATTTCGGGCCTTGTGCCTAGAGTAGAAAAGAATATGATTCTGTTGTTCATTCCATCGAGGTCAACTTTGCATTTCATCCTTTCGGAGTCGGTAAAATAAGTATCAGTTGAACAGTAGGGTCCCTGTAATCGACGTACCCGCTTCACCCGAAATTACTGGCCTTGTACCAAAATTTGAAACCAATATACTTCTGTTGTTTGATTTTACAGATTTTTATCGATGTCAGTAAGATATCGCTGATTCTTTTCGTATTTAATGATATTTCTTCTGCAGAGTTCGATTTCCTTTAAATGGGTGGTATTCATCAATCGATTGCGCTTCTCAGTAATTACTTCAGACCCCCATGAGAATCGACCTCTGATTTTAAACTCTAACGGGAAGGCATTTCTATACAGCGTGGTGACAACATTATCGTACGTTGCTTCTAGGGCGTTGGTTTCATTTTCTACACGAAATGGCGCAAAATTGTTTCTGACCAAGACGGCGTACTGTTTGATAAACATCTTTATCGTTGTTAAGTACTGTTCAATCATGTGGAAGAAAAGTTGTTATTTCTGTTTGTTAACACGTAAGCGCAGCCAAATTCTGGAAGACAGGATTCAATAAACATTCTCGAACATTATTTCATTCCATTACTTCAATATATCATTTTGCTTGGAGTGTTCTGCTGTTATTAGTATCCCTGTAATCGTATTCGGAGTTTTTGTAACGTTTGCAGTGTGTTTTGGACATTTAGTTAATTAAAGAAACTGAGACTGTTACAAGCGATTTCTGCAGCAAGGACACGCACACACACACACATAAAGAGGTTTATCATTTAAATATATCTGAGTATGTCTAGATATGCAACTATATGCATGAGAAGACATACATAAGACAAAACATACAAATCTGCACACATATACACATACGTACCTACCTACATATCTACCTACCTACCTACCTACCTACCTACCTACCTACCTACCTACCTACATATCTACCTATATACATACATACTTACATACATACATATATACATATATACATACAAAAATATCCTGGATCTAGGTTAGAAACCGGCTCTTTCTCTATTGGCAAGAAATCTTGAAATAAACTTGCATACCTACCTACCTACCTACCTACCTACATACATACATACATACATATGCACGCACACATGCGCACACAAAGATGCTAAAATTTAAAGACTCTTAACAAGGTATAACATTTATTGATAGAATTTATAAATCATGTAATACATACATACATACATACATACATACATACACATACACATACACATACACACACACATACATACATACACACACATACATACATACACACACACATACATACATACATACATACATACATACATACATACATACATACATACATACATACATACAAAATGGATAGAGATGTAGGAAAAGCAGTAAAATGTGACAACCGATGAAGACTTCGTGGAGTTAACGCCGATGATATCACCCACATCATAAGCAGGTGTCCGAAAATGTCATCACGGTATCATCTACCGATGAGACATCATGTTGTAGCTAGGACACTCTATAATACAATCCGTCGGAAGGATAACCCTAAAGACAAAGGAATAAGAACCTCCAGCATGGTAGAGCCACGGCCACTAATAATAAAAAGAAGTACTGGTGGAATGTCCCAATGAAGACCTCAATAAAATGTAAGCACAACAGGCCTGATATAATGATTTGGGATACATACATACAAACAAAAATACCCTGTTGTTGATGTTGAAATTCCAATGAAGGAGCCTTGGATCTAGGTTAAAAACGGGCTCTTTCTCTATTGGCAAGAAATCTTGAAATAAAACTAAACAATGACATACATACATACATACATACATACATACATACATACATACATACATGCATACATACATGCATACATGCATACATACATACATACATACATACATACATACATACATACATACATACATACAAAAATACCCTGTTGTTGATGTTGAAATTCCAATGAAGGAGCCTTGGATTTAGGTTAAAAACGGGCTCTTTCTCTATTGGCAAGAAATCTTGAAATAAAACTGAACAATGACATACATATATATAAAAGATATCCTGTTATTGATACTGAAATTCCAATGAACTAGGTTAGAAATCGACTCTCTCTCTATCTTGGCAAGAAATCTTGAAATAACACCTTGAAATAAAACAGAATTTATAAATAATGTAATATATTCATGCATGCATACATACATGAATACATACATACATACATACATACAACATACATACATACATACTACATACATACATATATATATTATATATATATATATACACAGAGACACATAGACACACACACACACATATACATGCACACACACATACATATATATACGTCACACATACATATATATATATATATATATATATATATATATATATATACGTTTATCAATTCGCTTGCAGGATACCTGATGTGAAATCGATTTGTGAAACAGATGTATTTCAGGATGGATATTTTATTCATTTATGTATTTTTTGCCCGCCACCCCATGAAATGATCATCCCGAAATACAACAAAATTATATATATATAATGATAAATCTCAGAGCGAGTTATAAATAGTAGCGGTAACACATCGTGACGCATATTTGCCATTTGAATATGGCTAACCCCTAAGGGTGGGTGCTACTGTAGTTTGTAGCCCCAGGAAGATATCTATAGCCAGCTGGAGGAGATATCTTCCTGGGGCTACAAACTACAGTAGCATCCACCCTTAGGGGTTAGCCATATTCAAATGGCAAATATGCGTCACTATATATATATATATATATATATAACGGGAAGGTTTACGAAAATAAACAAAAGACGAAGGCAGGTGGAGTACAAACAAACAATGTATTAGTATGGCGCTCAGGAATCGAAATAAAACAAGTCTTTTACGTTTCGAGCCTACGCTCTTCGACAGAAAGATACACAGAAAAGAAACAAGGAGAGAAAAAAATTGCGTGTAGGGGCTAACGATCCAACATGGCATATATATATAGTTATCTCTCTCTATATATAAATGTGTATACATATACGTATCTCTATTTCTCTCTTTCTCTTTTACTTGTTTCAGTCATTTGACTGCGGCCATGCTGGAGCACCGCCTTTAATCGAGCAACTCGACCCCGGGACTTATTCTTTGTAAGCCCAGTACTTATTCTATCGGTCTCTTTTTTGCCGAACCGCTAAGTGACGGGGACGTAAACACACCAGCATCGGTTGTCAAGCAATGCTAGGGGAACAAACACAGACACACAAACAAACACATATATATATATACATATATACGACAGGCTTCTTTCAGTTTCCGTCTACCAAATCCACTCACAAGGCATTGGTCGGCCCGGGGCTATAGCAGAAGACACTTGCCCAAGATGCCACGCAGTGGGACTGAACCCGGAACCATGTGGTTGGTTAGCAAGCTACTTACCACACAGCCACTCCTGCGCCTATACGTATCTCTATATGTATCTATGTATGTATACGTGTGTTTGTGCGTGTGTATTACATGTAGTACATAATCAATTAGATTATTCGGATCACGATCGTTAGGTCGTGAGCTTGATTTCTGGCGGCGCGTTCAGGCCTTGAGCAAGATACTTTGTTTCACGTTATTCCAGTCCACTTTGCCGCCAAAAATGAGTTGTACCTGTAATTCGAAGGGCCAGTCTCCTCCCATTCTGGGTCACGCTGAATTTCCCGGACAAATATGCTAAGGGTACTCGTGTTTGTACTGTGCACGGTCACTTCCAAGTTAATTTCACAAGCAGGCTGTTCTGTTGATCGGATCACCTGGAACACATGTCGTCGTAACCATAGCGTGCCATTAGGAAAAAACAAAACAAAAATACACATCTATCTATCTATCTATCTATCTATCTATCTATCTATCTATCTATCTATCTATCTATCTATCTATCTATCTATCTATCTATCTATCTATCTATCATCTATCTATCTATCTATTTATTTATTCAAAAAATATAGGATGGACTAACAGAGTATAAGAATCAAAAGAGCAGATGATAAAAGAAAAGAAAATAATCGACGGATAACATCTGTGTACCATCACTTTATAAGGCATACATGTCTTAGATACAGTATTGTTAAAATATGCAAAAAAATAATAATGTATATATTTGAGAGGGAAATGTAGAGGAAAAATACCAACTGTGTTAGCATTCAGATTAGGAAGAGGAGAAGAGGGAGGAAGGGAAGGAGAATGAGAGAGAGAGAGAGAGAGAGAGATTTTCTGGACAATATTTTTATATTTTCAGCCTGTGAGTGATTTAGAATTCCGTAATATGTACTATTTAGATGGTTAATTTTCAAAACGAAAACATCAATATGAAGAATTTATCAGAAATCCACAAATAGCATCATTTAGAACTTACAAAATATTGTTTCACAAATGCGATCAAGTTCTTATCTTAAAGTTTTTAGCACCTTCATCATTTAGCCCTCCAAACGTGCAGTGACAGAGTGGTAGTATATATTTTCTCTGAATATCTAAAAGAATGCTTATGTAGTGTGTATCTACTCTTGAAGGTAGTCTCTTTAATTAATACGTTCACTGTGGTTTGCTAACTTCACATAAACACTGAGACATTATTCATTAAGCGAGTGTGAGTTAATACTGTGACAATTACATTGGTTTTGAGTATTTGATAATCATCATAATAATTTATCCACTGCTATTTTAAATATAAAAGGTTTTCCTTTTTTTTTTTTTGTAGAAACTGCTCCTAATTATTTAAGTGTTTAATTATACACACAACACAAACATATACGAACCAACGAGGTAATTCCTACACGATCGCTTGACTTGCCAGAAACATAAGTCGAATCTCTGAAACCATACCCTATAACGGATGATCTAGTCCTAGACGAGATGGCCACGGCTAGAACA
>NC_043000.1:21306383-21351383 GCF_006345805.1 Octopus sinensis | reverse complement strand
AAAATGTTTAGGAATTAGGGATTCGCTAAGGTCCCATGAGCGTAATGTTGGCAGTATAGGGACTATAAGCACACCCACTCCATGAGCTGACAAGTAGAGGAATGCCGTCTCCTTGGCTACCGTCTATTTCCATCACTACTCTTCTTTATTTATACATATAATTATATGTACATATAGTTTGTATGCTTATATGAATATATCTATATGCAGGGAAGCACTCCGTCGGTTACGACGATGAGGGTTCCGGTTGATCCGAATCAACGGAACAGCCTGCTCGTGAAATTAACGTATAAGTGGCTGAGCACTCCACAGACACGTGCACCCTTAACGTAGTTCTCGGGGATATTCAGCGTGACACAGAGGGTGACAAGACCGGCCCCTTGAAATACAGGTACAGCAGAAACAGGAAGTAAGAGTGAGAGAAAGTTGTGGTGAAAGATTACAGCAGGGATCACCACCATCCCCTGCCGGAGCATCGTGGAGCTTTAGGTGTTTTCGCTCAATAAACACTCACAACGCCCGGTCTGGGAATCGAAACCGCGAGTCCGCTGCCCTAACCACTGGGCCATTGCGCCTCCACATATATCTATATATACGTGTATCGAAGCATGGGTATATGAATACACACGTGCGCGCGCACTCGCACATACACACACACATGTACATGTATGTATGTATGTATGTAAGTATGTATGTATGTATGTATGCATGTATGTATGTATGTATGTATGTATGTGTGTGTGTGTGTGTGTGTGTGTGTGTGTGTGTGTGTGTGTTAACGTTAGTTTCGAAGCATTATTCAACACTTTTTACTAGAAAACATGTTTAATAAACTTTTAGAAAACAAGTGTGACAGTAACTTCGAAGTTTTGCCTTGCTAGTCTTTATTAGACCTTGATAGATCGATCGATAGATTGATGGATAGATACATACATAAAGCCAGACTGTAACAGCTAACGGAGCCCTCTCCAAGGGGACATTAATAGAAAGTGGTTTGCCCCAGGGAACTGTATTGGGGCCACTACTGTTCATGGTGGCTCTTTCAGACATGCCATCAGTTACACAGATAGCCACACTTACTAGCTATGCCGACGATACGAAAGTAGTACAAGCAGTCAAGGAACCTTCTGTTGTTAATCTTCTACAGAAAGGCCTGCTGAGACCCCCTTCAGCCATGGATTGCACGTAGAAAGGCACAAATCCGGGCAAGGTTGTTTATTGAAGACCAGCAGTCGCCCATGCATACCGGCCTCCCCTCTCCACGCCACCAGTGTTATCCAAGGGAAAGGCAAAGGGGCCGATACAGCTTGGCACCTGTGATGTCGCAACTCATTTCTACAGCAGAGTGAACAGGGGCAACGTGAAATAAAGTGTCTTGCTCAAGAACACAACATGCAGCCCGGTCCGGGTTCGAACTCACAACCTCACGATCGTAAGCTCGACGCTCTAACCACTGAGCCATGTGCCTTCTCACAGAAAGGCCTAGATGCCATATATAAATGAGCTGAGGACAACATACAATTTAATGCAGGCAAATTCCAAGACCTTCGCTACCAGCAAATTGGTGCTCAGAAGTCACAAGAACGATACTTTGGACCAAAAGGAGCAGCAATCCTAAAATCACATACAGTGCGTGATCTTGGGATTGATATGAGCAACGATACCTTATTTCACATGCATGTCACCAAGACTGGCAGTGTGCAGGTGAATGGCCGGATGGATTCTGAGAACCTTCAGAGCACTGCAGGGTATCGGAGCAGACGTAGCCTGGGTCTGAAGCGGGTGCTACTTAACCCATAGCTGGGACCTTAACAGGTGCTACAACTGCAGATCAGAGTAAATCTAGGAACAATAGCGGTTAAGAAGTAGTTCCACACTCCCCTAAGCCTTGAAACTCCCGTACCGAGGCCCCACCACCGGATGCGGTTTAAAGTCTTACCCAGGTCATTCTGTTGCATTGTTACTCAGCCGTGCAGGTATTTGCAACACTAGTGCATGTGCATTCATTGTTTGCCTACGCCAGTGGCAACAGATTTCGTCATATCGTGCAGCGAGTACATGCTATTGACAACATTCAGTGAGGTAAATATGTGTATCTAGCATTCGCATTGTCCGCAGCTGGATGATTTTCATCTGCTTCCGATGTATATCGCGTTTTTAAACATGGCACGTCCATAAGAGATATTATCTCCGGACTAAAACCACTGTAAATATGCCTTTTTGCGATGCATTTTCATTAAGTATGGAACTCTCTCTCTCTCTCTCTCTCTCTCTCTCTCTCTATCTATCTATCTATCTATCTATCTATCTACCTGTCTGTCTATCTGTCTATCTGTCTATCTGTCTGTCTATCTGTCTGTCTATTGTCTGTCTGTTTCAGTCTGTTTGTCTGTTTGTCTGTCTATCTGTCTGTCTGCCTGTCTGTGTGCATATTAAATTTATATAATATATATATATATATATTATATATATATATATATATATATATATATATATATATATATATATACGAGTGTATAAAGATATATATGACAGGACTTCTACATGCTACGAACTACGAAAATTTCAAAGGCACGCCGATAATGGCACTATATTTATATTTATGTAGTGTTCTTGCCTTCGAAGCGGAGTAGATGAAACAGGGACAACTGAAGAAGGGGAACATTCTTTATGTTGCATGTCTCGTTTCCATGTTTGTTTTTTTCGTTGTTCCCCCCAAAAGTTCTTTTCTATGATTTTGTATTTATGTTTTCGTTTCTCATTGTGTTCTACGTTCTTTTTTGTCCTGTACCCATATATGCATGTATATATACATATATATGTAGCTATGTACATATATGTATGTATATATGCATATATTTATATTATATATATATATATATATATATATATTATATATATATATATATATATATATAAATATATAATATATATATATATATATATATATATATACATACATATGTGTGTATGTGTGTGTGTATGCATGTATAATTATTTTTTATATATAATGCATGTATGTATATATATATATATATTATATAATATGTATTATATATATATATATACATGTGTGTATGTGTGTGTGTATATTTATGTATAATTAATTATATATATGCATGTAATATATATATATATATAATATTTATATATATATATATATATATATATGTATATGTATGTATATGTGTGTTGTATGTATGTATGTATGTGTGGTGTGTGTGTGTTTGTGTGTGTTTGTGTGTGTGTGTATCAAATATGTGTGAACATTAGCGTCGTTGATTATATGAATTAAAAGCGCCGGTTCAATGCATTTCCTACAACGGGAAATGACGTGAAGTGCTTGTGTACTGGCCTCCGAAAACCTGTTTCATATCAACGGCAGAAATGCCCTGCCTTATTGGGTGTTAAGATGCCGTACCACTGTACTGTATATACAGCGGGTGCTTTATTTGACTGGACATCGAGAATTAAAATTGTCGCTGTTTTCCTGCTGGCTGAACGTCGTGGGTCACCATTGTAACATAAAAATCCGGATGAGTTTTCGCGTGTTGGTATAGCGATATACTACCGCGTGTTGTCCCATAATAAATTAAAACCGTCGTTGTTTAATTAACATTTATTGTTGTTGAAGTATATTACAATGTGTGGGATGACGTCAGCAGCGGGGTGCGTTGACCGGAAGCTGGGGCAAGCGGAAGGGGTCAGCTGTCAAGCGTGCGCAGGGGGCGGAAATTGACCTTTCCAACGTGGGTCGTGCTGGTGACAAGACATGCGAGGACGACGCTAAGGGTTTGGGGCTAGCAGCTGCTATCGTTAGTGTTCGTGTAGGGTGAGGAAGGACCAGTCATCTCTGGAGGATCTCCGTCACCACGAAGAGAAGGTAGGTGCCTCTGTATTCAAATCGTACACTCACTACACAATGTTTACATTTTTTACATTGTTGTTTGCTAATCGCTTATAGCGGTATGCTATAAACTAACGTAGATATAGTAATTACATTTCTGACAGAAGAGATTAGCCTCGCGCGTGAGACGGGAATAATATTCTGTCCATCCTAGTCGAAGAACCCTTTAACTCAGGACTGAGTTTCAGCCAAAGAAACTTGTTACTTCTTCCAAAGTGTGCCATTCTCATTTGTTGACGCGCACTGCTGCTTGCATAATCCAAAAGCGCGAACACTAGTGGAACAAAATAGAGTATTCTATAATATGGGGTGATTTCCGGCAAGTTGATTGGTTAATATACATATATAATGCATATATATACATACACACACACACACACACACACACACACACACACACACACACACACACACACACACACACATATATATATATATATATATATATTATAATAAATTAGAGACAAAACCACTATTATGCAAATCAAACAAAGAAAGACTTAAGCCAATACATAAAATATAAAATAATTTATTTAAATTAAAACTTAACAAATGAATAACCACTACGATCTAATTTATTATAATATAATATTTTATTATAAAATTGGATTCAATCTTAAATCTGATTTTTCCTTGTAAATTTGGTTTTATTCCCTAATATTTATTATATATATATATATATATATATATATAATACATTAAAAGTTAGATTGAATCTTGCTTGCTTGCAATGTTACTCAACCAAACTGGCGCATGATGGGGAAAATGATATGAATTAAGTTTACTCTGAAATGTTAATACCAACGCAATAAAACAAGTTTCGCGTGAATAGGACAGATGGCTTTTAAGATATTAGAGATTTTCAAGGTATAAATACCCAAAACGGTGCATAATGAGAAGATATTGTGAAAATAATCTTCATCCTGAAAAGGAAGAAACTCTTATATTTCTATTAGACGCAGTGACATGACAACGAAAAAATGCGACTTTTTTTACTGTAAATGTTTCTATTTTCGCTTTTGTTAAACACAGTATTTTAATCATTTAGAAATATTTTTTTACTGAATGTGATTTCAAAAATGTAAGTTTTTGTACAGTAGGTATTTATATTTTAGCTTTCTTTAAACAGACAACATTTTAAATGCTTTTTTAATTATTTTCAAGTGAATAAAATTACAAATTTTTTTCGACACATTTAAAAATTATTTTAAAGTGAAAATGACTTTAAAAATATGGTAAATATTTCGTAAAAGATCCGTTCGTAATCTCGGTGTGAAATAGTTTTTTTTTTCCATAGGATTTTTTCGAGTGCATCCAACATATCTCACTTCCAAAGATGTGGCTGCTATTTCTAGCATGTCCTGCTACTGCTACGTTATGAGTTCAATTTCCGCCGAGGTCGACTTTGCCTTTCAACCTTTCGGGATCGATAAA
The DNA here is from genome assembly GCF_006345805.1 of Octopus sinensis. Taxonomy (NCBI): domain Eukaryota; kingdom Metazoa; phylum Mollusca; class Cephalopoda; order Octopoda; family Octopodidae; genus Octopus; species Octopus sinensis. The sequence continues at coordinate 21,346,042 of NC_043000.1, read as the reverse complement.
TTAAGTACCAGTTGCATGCTGGGGTCGATCTAATCGACTGGTCATCTCCCTCAAAATTTCGGGCCTTGTGCATAGAGTAGAAGAGGATGTATTGTGAAATTTATTTCTTACCAAACTCAAAACCAATTATACGGAGAAATCTTCATGGTGTCGCGCGAGCTTCAAGGTTTGAAATGTGTACCTATGTGTGTAAGCATGTGGACACACCTCAGGTCTTTTAGTAATTAAATCTATGTGAGATTATCAGAGAATAAACAGTAGCACTACCTTTATAATAATCTGTAATATCACAAACTAGCAGTATCGCCCGGCGTTGCTCGGGTTTGTTTCGACCCTTTAGAATTGGAATTTTTGAAAAGTAAAAATTTTGCATTATGTAGCTTGTTATTCTCTTTAAGTGAACATTTTTCTGGTTGAAATACACCGAAAAATGGTGACAAAGCAGTAAAAAAATCGTAAAAAATAGGGATTTTCATAGAAAAAAAGCACCTTTTTGATGTAAATAATTTTTGGTGTTAACATGGTCTGATTTGAAATTTTTCGTCTACGGAAGGAAGAGCAAGCCTTCTTCTATCATACTCTCAATTTTGGTCAACTTGCGCCGCAGGGTCTCGGAGGAGATAGTGTTAGTTGAAGACTACCAAACCTGCCATACACAGACAACTTCAGCTTTATATAGAGATTAGTCCCTTGTGGTTTTCTTCGTGTTATATGAAAAAGCATCAGCAAAAACAGAGGTATATTTGTTCGTTTATTGTTTATAATTGTTATACATCAATTATTATGAGTGCCTGGTTAAAGAGAGAAACAACGTGTTAAATGAATGATAAAACATAGGATAACAGTTTTCGTTCCCAGACTACTGACGTTGTTCTGAGCATTGCGAGTGGTCGCTAGAGCGTGCTTTTTGCTGTTCAAGCAGATCAATTTGTGATAAGCGTAACATGGTTCACAATCAGCGTACCGTGTTATCTTTGATCAGTGTTAAATAAATCAGCGATAAAGAAAGATGGGTGTTTATCTTGCATTAAGTATGACGTTCTTCTTTAACAGATCAAGATGTAGTTATTATTTATGCTTTCAATTTATATTTCAGCTTTTGAGGGAATAAATCTTTTCCCAACTTGCGCTCTACATTTCTACTTCACGCAATATTACGATCAAGAAGAATGGTTTGTATTTGATCAACATTTTCCTATTCTTTCTCATGAATGGCATCACAGGCTGCGTAACTTAATCACTGAAAGAGGAACAAATCTACCAGATAAACATAACATTATTGGAATAAAAAAAATAATAAAGAAGCTTCTGTGACAGTTACTCTTTTACCCCTTTACTTGTTTCAGTCATTTGACTGCGGCCATGCTGGGGCACCGCCTTTGTAAGCCTAGTACTTATTCTATCGGCCTCTTTTGCTGAACCGCTAAGTTACGGGGACGTAAACACACCACCATCGGTTGTCAAGCGAGTTTGGGGGGACAAACACAGACACACAAATATATAGACACACATACATACATACATATATATACACATATATACGACGGGCTTCTTTCAGTTTCCGTCTACCAAATCCACTCACAAGGCTTTAGTCGGCCCGAGGCTATAGTAGAAGACACTTGCCCAAGGTGCCATGCAGTGGGAATGAACCCGGAACCATGTAGTTGGTAAGCATTGACGGTTTCATGGGTATTTATGGTCTTTTTCTTGGAATACGATCAGCGCATTGGAATGGAAGCACTCCGTCGGTTACGACGATGAGGGTTCCGGTTGATCCGAATCAACGGAACAGCCTGCTCGTGAAATTAACGTGTAAGTGGCTGAGCACTCCACAGACACGTGCACCTTAAGGGATATTCAGCGTGACACAGAGAGTGACAAGGCCGGCCCTTTGAAATACAGGTACAACAGAAACAGGAAGTAAGAGTGAGAGAAAGTTGTGGTGAAAGAGTACAGCAGGGATCACCACCACACCCTGCCGGAGCCTCGTGGAGCTTTTAGGTGTTTTCGCTCAATAAACACTCACAACGCCCGGTCTGGGAATCGAAACCGCGAGTCCGCTGCCCTAACCACTGGGCCATTGCGCCTCCACACGATCAGCGCATACTGTGGAATAGATCTTTCCTACTGTGGTACTTGCGATTACAAATCACCTATTTTAGTTTCTGAAGCTTACACACGTTTTGTGAGTTTGGATGAAGCAGTAACAATTATATGAAATGAAGTTCAGATTCTGGACATGCTTTCAAATAAAGCTTTCGTTCAATAACTACGGACATAAATAAAACGTAACAGGCACTCCGTCGGTTACGATGATATAGGTTCCAGTTGATCCAATCAACGGAGCAGCATCCTTGTGAAATTAACAGGCAAATGGTGAGCACTCCACAGACACAGGGACCCTTAATATAACACTCAGGGAGATTCTGTCTAACACAGAATTACAACTCATTTATCCCCCCCCCCCCACCAGTTGTGTGGATTGGAGCAACGTAAAATAAAGTGTCTTCCCGCTTCGCCAGGATTCGAACTCACGATCGGAAGATCGTGAGTTCGAATACTCTAACAACTAAGCCACGCGCATTCACTAAACAAGCACACGCACGCACACACACACACAGACACACACAGATACACAGACACACACATATACTTACATACACACACACACACACACACACACACATATATATATATACATACATACATATATATATATATATATATATATATATACATATATATATATATACATATATATATATATATATATATATATATAATATATATATATATATATATATATATATATATATATATATATATATATATACCGGAGTAAACACATAAATGTGAAACAAGGTGGAAAAAAGAGTACTCAAATACCAGTGGTAGAGTAATATGCTTTATTTTAAGCAGCAGAAAATTCAACAAAATCTGTTACTCTGAGTTTCTCATTGCCGTTCAACAGACAGTTTTTGCTAAAACTGTCTGTTGAACGGCAACGAGAAACTCAGAGTAACAGATTTTGTTGAATTTTCTGCTGCTTAAAATAAAGTTTATATATATATATATATATATATATATATATATATATATATATATATATATATATATATTATATATATATATATACATACATATATATATATACATATATATATTTGTTGAAATAGAAAGATGAATTTTCTTGTAACAGATTATTCAAAGGTTTAACCGATACCTGGGTAGCAAAAATCACAGCGGAAAACAGCACGGTTGAGACAAGACCATTTGGTGTTGCAACCGTGCGTTGGAGCGGATAATTGAAGTTTAATATTATTAGTGAATGGAATAAATGGAGTTGAACGAAGATTGTACAGATACCTTTTATTACATTCTAAAGGTATTCTGTACAATCTTCGTTCAACTCCATTTATTCCATTCACTAATAATATTATACATATATATATATATATATATATATGTATGTATATATATATATATATATATATATATATATATATATATATATATATATATATATATAAACACATATATATATGTGTATATATATCTATATCTATCTATCTATCTATCTATATATATATATATATACGCACACACACACATACGCATACTGTATAATATATATATATATATTATATATATATATATATATATATATATATATATATTATATATATATATATTTATACACACGCAAACACACACACACACGCATTAGTTAAATAAGAGTTGGGTAAAAAGTTGATGGATGATAGCGATTACACAATATGCTAATTATATCATCTCCCCAATGTTCTACGGGCGTTACGATGCGTGGAAACAATTGTAGTGATTTGAAATAAAGAATATCGTTCAAACCATTTAAATAAATAATTTCATTCAATCCATTTCTCTTTCCTTTTTTCTTCTTTTTCTTTTTCTTTTTCTTTCTCTTTTTCTTTCTCTTTCTCTCTCTCTCTCCTCCCCTCTCTCTCTCTCTCTTACTCTCTTCCCCACACGTATGTACGATGGGCTTCTTTTCAGGTACCGTCTACCAAATTCACACTCAAGACTTCGGTAGCTCCGAGGCTCTACTAGAAGACACTTGTCTTCGGTATCACACAGCAGAATTGAACCCAAAACCAGGTGGCTTCGGAAGTGAACTTATTAACCACACAACTCATGCCTGCACTTCATAAAGTCGGTAGATCATCCAAGCAAAAGAAGGTAAATGTAATTTAAAAGTAGAGTCTCTGATTGACATAGCGGTTATAATCTTTCAACAAGGGAAAACTCAGCTAATAAGATAATCTATATAAACATGGTCTGATCAAGAAGTATCCGGACTGTTGCCTAGTAACGAAGCTAAAGCACGCAGAGTGAAGCCGCTCGGCAAAGATTGACCATAAACTTTGCTGTGCATGCGCACTAAGTTTTAACGTTCTAGCTCACTTCCGCTGTTTGCAGCAGTGCTTGGAAAAAAAGGTGTGTTGCGTGTGATCGTTGCATTGACCATGACAGAGAAAGTTGTCATGACGATACCGACTCAGAGGCTTACGCAAAGTTGCAGAAAGTGTATGGAAAGGAATGTATGAGCAGTTCAGATGTTTCCAAGATGGCCGAAAAAATGTCGATATTGACAAACGTTCTGGGAGACCAGCAACCAACAGAAGTAAGAAAAATATCGCAGATGTGCGTGCAGCTGTGAAGGGAAATCGTCGAATCACCATTCATGAGTCATCAGAGGAAGTGCAGATTAAGGTTCAGCTCAGTCCATTACCATTGAAGATTTGGATATGAGACGCATGATTGCCAAGTTTGTGCCAAAACTGCTTTCAGCTGACCAAAAAGACACACGGGTTTCAGTTGCACAAGATCTCCTTAATTGTGTCGAGAACGGTGAAAACTTTGCGTAGACCTCTGAGCAGGTATCGCCAAGCCTTTGGCAAAATTTGATGCAGATTCTCAGTTCAGCTTTCTCTGTTATAGTCAAGGTGACCACCACACACTATACACGTTCTATCCAAGCACTTCTGTAAACAACGGAAGTGAATTAGAACGTTAAAACTTAGTGCGCATGCACAGCAGAGTTTAAGATCAATCTGTGCCAGACCTATATAGATATATAGGCTCAGGGATAGTTGTATGGGTAAGATGCATGTTTTGCAACCACGTTGTTTCGGGTTCAGTCTTGCTGCGCAGCACCTTGGGTAAGTGCTTTCTATTTATAGCCTTGAGTCGGTCAATGCCTTGTGAGTGAATTTGGTAGACGAAACTGTGTGGAAGCGCGCCGTATCCCACCCCACGCTTCACAACTGGTATTGGTTGTTTGTTTCCCTGTAAGTTAGCGGTTCGCCAAAACCGCTGGATCGAATAAGTACCAGATGTAAAAAAAAAAGTAGTAGGTTCGATTTGTGCGGCTAAATCCATTAAGACGGTGCTCCAGCATGACCGCAGTCCAATGACCAAAACATATAAACAAAGGTAAAAGTAGGTAGGTATATTTAGCGTTTCTAATTGTTATGCTTGGTATTGTGTTCTCCATTTTCCTTAGAATATAACTAGCCGGAGTGGATCTTTTCGGTTTGAACGGCAGTTTTTTTCTAGCGGTGTCATATGGAATTGTCACCCATAATTATGACCCTAGTATCGATCTAATGCATTTCAATCTGTTTTAGGGTTAGGGTTAGTTAGGGTTAGGGGTGGGGGGAAGGGTATCTTTTTTTCTTCACAAATGTAAATAAACCCAATGTGTTTCTTAAACGAGGGACATATTCATATGGCACAGAATGCTTTTTACCTCAATGGACGTCAGTGATTGGTTGAAATTGCAGAAATTGAAGAAAAAAACAAATATCTTACAAACTATAAAATTTTCTCAATAAAGCCAAGAGAAAAAGATGTTTTATAAACACATTCTACCAGTATACGAAGTTTCAAATTTTTTAGTTACCTAGAAATTATGTTAAAAACTGCCGTTCAAACCGAAAAGATCCAATATGAGTTATTATTCTTTTATATGTTTCAGCCCTTAGGCTGTGGCCACGCTGGGGCACCGCCAGTGATATTATATTTAACTTTTCTTTTGTATCTTATACTTGTTCCAGTCATTAGACTGCGTACATGTTGGGACACGACCTTAAAGGGTGTAGTCCAGTGGTTCCCAACCTGTGGTCCGCAAAGATAGTACTGGGGTTCCGCGAACGAAATTCACTGAAAAACCTTTCAGCATCCTGGGATCCGTGGGAAAACTCATTTAAATAAAAGGGGTCCTTGGTAGTGAAAAGGTTGAGAACTATTGGTGTAGTCAAACAAATCTATCCCAGTACTCATTTTTTTAAAAGTTGTTGTGCTCATTCTATCGGTTTCTTTTGCCGAACTGCTACGTTACGGATACGTAAACAAACTAACGTTTGTCGTCAGGGAGTGGAGAGGGAAAACAAGCACAAACACAAATACACACACGAACACATCTAGATTTATACACGACGTGCTTCCAGGTAGTTTCCTATTTATTGCCCACAAGGGGCTAAACACAGAGGGGACAAACAAGGACAGACAAAGGGTTTAAGTCGATTACATCGACCCCAGTGCGTAATTGGTACTTAATTTATCGACCCCGAAAGGATGAAAGGCAAAGTCGACCTCGGTGAAATTTGAACTCGACGGAATTTGAACTCAGACAGAATTTGAACTTCCAGACAGTTTCCATTAAACAAATTCACTCGCAAGGCACTGGTCGACTCAGAGATAGTAGAAGACTTGACTAAGATGCTGCGCAATGGGATTGAACTCAAAATCAAAGCGAGCTTCTTCACAACACAGCCATGTTGTAGTTCTTATATTACCATACTTCATACGTTTTAGCTTTTGGATATTCTCCATCTCAACCGATATTCTTTTATTCTTTGATTTGTTTCAGTCATTTTAGTGGAGTAAATCGCCCCCAGGACTATTCTTTGTAAACCTAGTACTTATTCTATCGGTCTCTTTTGCCGAACCGTCAAGTTATGGGGATGTAAACACACCAGCATCGGTTGTCAAGCCATGTTGGGGGAACAAGCATAAACACACACACACTCACACACACACACACACACACACACACACACACACACACGACGAGATTCTTTCAGTTCCCGTCTACCAAATTCACTCACAAAGCTTTGGTCGGCCGGAGGTTATAGTAGAGGACACTTGCCCAAGGTGCCATGCAGTGGGACTGAACCCGGAGCCATGTGGTTGGTACGCAAGCTACTTACCACACAGCCAGTCCTGCGCCATATTTTCTAATTATTTTATAGAATGCATACTCGACATTCAAAAACATCTCAGTCATATTAAATCCGCCTGAACCCAGAACCATGTGGTTGGTACGCAAGCTACTTACCACAGAGCCACTCCTGCGCCATATTTTCTAATTATTCTATAGAATGCATACACGACATTCAAAAACATCTCAGTCGTATTAAATCCGCCTATTTCACCAATAATCTTTTTAAACTGCAGACCGCAGGAAACTAATAAAGTCTCGTTATTAAATTCAAATCTTTTAAGGTGACGCAAACCAAGTTATTGATGTTACTAACCAATATATTTACATGGTCGCTAGGAAATGGCTACGATAAATAAATCGGATAATCTCGCTATAAAAATATTGTTGAAATATTGCAATGTCTAAAGGTTAAGAATTTGTGATTCAAGAGTTCGTGTTTTGTCAATATAACGAACAAGAATTAGAAGAGAAAATACTGTGATAGTCGATCGACTTCTTAAATACGCACCTTGAAGCACAACACAAATACACAAAGAGCAATCTATGAAGTTTTTCTGTTTCTTTTTTTTTCTATATCTTTGCTCTCATATTTTCACAAACTTAAACTTTTTTATTTACATTATTTACATTATTTACATTTGACGGATATTTGTCCTCATCTTGTTTGTTGATAACGCAACGTTTCAGCTGATATACCCTCCAGCCTTCATAAGGTGTCTTGGGGAAATTTCGAACCTGGGTTCTCATTCCTAAGGTAGTTTTCGTTGTTGTTGTTATTATTATTATTATTATTATTATTATTATTATTATATAACTTACCTGGAAATGGATGCGTGGCGTCCAATAATATAATAATATAAATAATATATATATATACATACATGCATACATATATGTATATACACATGCAGAACATAAACAATATGAAATACGAAAACAACGTAAAATAGGACATACGACAACATGGAATATGAACTTTTTTTGCGAACAACGAAAGAAACAAATGGAAAACAAGACAAGCAACATAAAGAACGACCCTTCATCAGTTGTCGGTTGTTTTACTACTTCGTATTTCGAATATATATATATATATATAATATATTATATATATATATATATATATATATATATATATATATATATATATATATAATAATATATAAATAATATATGAATATATGCATATATACATACATATATGTACATACCTACATCTATATGTATATATATTTATATATATATACATGCATAAGGTATGTACATATATGTATGTATATATGCATATATTTATATATTATTTATATTATTATATGATCGAACACCACGCACCCTTTTCCAAGTATATATATATATATATATTATATATATATATATATACATACATATATATATATATATATATATATATATTATATATATATATATATATTATATATATATATTATATATTTATATATATATATATGTATGTATGTATGTATGTATGTATGTATGTATACGTACTTGGGTCGATATGTTCGACTCAACCCTTCGATGTGGTGCCCCAGCATGGCCGCAAGCCAATGACTGAAGCAAATAAAAAGAAAAAAAAAAGAAGTGACAAACTAAAGGTAAGAGCTGAAATACCATCAGGCTGGCGGTCTACGAAAATAATGGAGAAACAAAATTATACTCTTGAAAATGTACAAAGCTACTCCATACGCACAAACACCGGACGGTTGGCAGTTTCGTTCATCCCAGGTATACAGTGATAAATGAATCAGTGATAGTAGAATCACTGACTGTAAACTCGAGGCGAGTTTATTTTCTTGATCATCTCTACCTTTTCCTGTAGAGAACACACTCGTCTGCGTCGTCTGTTAGTATCAGACGCCTTTGTACTTTTTCTATTCATTGGTCCCGTGTTGACGGATACGTAAATTCGTATTTTAAAAAAATACGCAGCCTCGCAGTGTGGTCATGTAAAAAGAAGCGATTTTAAAACCCGGTAAGTATTTTATCGTTTTGTTTTGCTGAACCACTAGGTTGCGGGGACATAAACACACAAATACCGGTTGTCAAGCGATGGTGAACACACACACACACACACACACGCGCATACAAATTGTTTTAGCAATCTTTGGCAAAATATGTACCCTTTTGCCAAGTTATAGCAAAAAGTTAGTGAAATATTTAAAATGTTTACAGTTGGATAGATAGACAAATATAACAAAATAATTTGACAAAAAATGTGAATTTTTAATTATTTTCTGAGATTTTACAAAAGCAATAAAAATATTATTAAAAAAAAACAATTTCCACACAATTTCCGTCAACCAAATTCACTCACAAGGCACTGGTCGGTCAGAAGCTAGAGTAGAAGGCACTTACCCAATGTGCCGAGGGATTGAACCTGAAACCACATGGTTGTAAAGCGAACTTCAGTTCAGTTTCCGATACACAATATGCTCCATTGATCTTCGCGAATAATAACAGCCCCACTCCCTTCCAACATCTTTACTATTTCTTTATTACCTACAAGGGGCTAAACATAGAGGGGGCAAACAAGGACAGACATAGGTATTAAGTCGACTACATCGACCCCAGTACGTAACTGGTGCTTAATTTATCGACCTCGAAAGGATGAAAGGCTAAGTCGACCTCGGCGGAATTTGAATTCAGAACGTAACGGCAGACGAAATACCTATTTCTTTATTACCCACAAGGGGCTAAACACAGAGGGAACAAACAAGGACAGACATAGGTATTAAGTCGACTACATCGACCCCAGTGCGTAACTGGTACTTAATTTATCGATCCCGAAAGGATGAAAGGCTAAGTCGACCTCGGCGGAATTTGAACTCAGAACGTAGCGGCAGACGAAATACCGCTAAGCATTTCGCCCGGCGTGCTAACGTTTCTGCCAGCTCGCCGCCTTACAGCATATCATATTGTTATCTCATATCGATAAAAACAAGCACTGTATTCCCCACACTTTCCAAACCGATCGATTGCCATCAGTCATTATCGAAGATTATACGGTGTTCTGAACATGCTTTGTTCCATTGGTTGAATCTAACTATCTATAAAATTTATTCAAGTTTACCCAACCAAAACAAACAAGGTATTTGTCAACCCTACGTGAAGTTTGTCTTTATAGGTCTGAGTCTGGCGTTCGCTTCCATTACTATTTTATCGATCGGTTTTTTATCTTAATAGTTATGTCGATATAGTTTTTATAGTCATGTTTTTCTACAAACACTGGTCGCAATTCATCCATAACATAAAGGACAACACTATATATTGCAATTAAGCAATATGGAGGCACATGGTCTAGTGGTTAGAGCAGCGGACTCGCGGTCGAGGGATCGCGGGTTCGAATCTCCGACCGGGTGATGTGTGTGTTTATGAGCAAAACACCTAAATTCCATGCGGCTCTGGCAGACGGTAATGGCGAACTTCTGCTGACTCTCTCGCCACAACTTTCTCTCACTCTTGCAGCTTACCTGCGACGGACCGGCGTCCCGTCCAGGTGGGGAACCTATACGCCAAGAAATTGGGAAACCAGCCCTTATGAGCCAGGCATGGCTCGAGAATGATCAAACAACAACAAAAATTAAGCAATATCTGTTCAATGCACAACCAACACAAACTAAAAAGGTAGAGATAATCAAGAAGATAAACAATGGCGGAAGTTCGCCCGAACTGAAATAAATGTAAATGTTAGAATCCTCATTGTAGGTATAATAGTAATCGTTTCAAATTTTGACACAAGGCCAGTAATTGGGGATGTGGTTAGCCGATTATATCAACTCTACTGCTCAACTGGTACTTATTTACTGACCCCGAAAGGATAAAAGGCAAAGTCGAACTTGGCAGAATTCGAACTCAGAACATAACGAGCCGGATAAAGAGCACGCATGCACGGTACGCAGCAATTTTTGTTCACCTTGAGATGCCATGTTTGGATCAGACACAAAACTTGAGTGCCTTAAAAGAATCAGTTTCTGAAGCCTTAAAGATATATTATTATCCAAGGAACAAGATCGGCTGTTTGTTGCCCAGGTAGACAAACTTGTCTATCACTTTCAATCTTTCAATACTGTTACTTCAACAAAGATGGTTTTTACATATCAGTTTCTTGATGCTGGCTGGAACATTACAGCAGCCATATCCAGGCTAATGTCCAGTCCAAATGCTTGGCAAGAGGCAGAAATATGATCCATGAGAATTTGCATATCTTCAACTGTATGAGCGACTAAGTCGCAATCATCCACATAAAGGTCACGAATAAGTGAGGGAAAAACTTTCGAATCGGCTGTAAATCGACACAAATTGAAGAGACGACCAGAAGATCGGTCCTCACATATGTTCCAGAAAAGCAATCGATAGCAAAGGTATGAGTGAAAGTAACAGCAAAATACGAAGAAAAGAGGGTAGGAGCAAGGATGTCACCTTGTTTGATACCATTCTCTGTAGGAAAGGATGACACCATGCAACCAACGACATTGACTTATACCTCCACCCCATCGCAAAATGACTTAATTATTGATACAAAGTGACTTGGACAACAACATTTAGCGAGTATTTTCCACGGGGACGCCCTATTCACAGTATAGAAGGGTTTGATTAAATTAACGAAAAGCTGGACAAAATCTACATTTTGCCCATAGCACTTCTACATCTGTCTTTCTATGAAAATCTTACCAGTTGTTCCTCTACCAGAAGGAAAGCCACTTTGAGACTCAGATAGGACGTCATTTACAAGGTATTTATTTAGGCGAGAAAGAAAGATACTTGCTAGAACCTACACAACAACTGACAGTAAAACAATACCACACTTTATTCTGATTCTCTTTCCTTTATAGAGAACGACAACTGCATTCATATACGTACATATATATATATATATATATATACAAACACACACGTTATATATATATATATATATATATATAACACACACGTTATATATATATATATATATATAATATATATATATATATATATATATTATATATATATATATATAACGGGAAGCTTTATGAAAATAGACAAAAGACGAAGGCAGGTGGAAAACAAACGAACAATTGTATTAGTATGGCGCTCAGGAAATATAAATAAAACAAGTCTTTAACGTTTCGAGCCTACGCTCTTCAACAGAAAGATACACAGAGAGAAAAAAAACACAGAAAGAAGGAGAGAAAAAAAATGCGTGCAGTAGCTAACGAATCAACATGGCGATCTGATTTCGGCCAGAGGTCAAAGATCAAACATGAGACGCGAGAGCGAAATAAGGGGAGATAATAGGGTTGATAATATGGTTGAAGGACCAGCTAATAGTGCGTAGGAGGGGTCTGGACGTGTGTATGTATTAGTATGTATAAGGGTGTGTGTGTGTGTGTGTGTGTGTGTGTGTATGAAAGAGTATTAGTGCGTAGGATTGGTGTGGACGTGCGTATGTATGGGGTTGGTGTATGTATTAGTATGTATTAGTACGTATTAGTATGTATAGTGTGTGTGTGTATGAGAGAGTATAAGTGCGTATGAGGGGTCTGGACGTGTGTATGTATAGGGTTGGTGTATGTATTAGTATGTATTAGTATGTATTAGTACGTATTAGTATGTATTATATATATATATAATATATATATATATATATATATATATATATATATATATATATATATATATATACATATAAAAACTATATAATGTGCGAAAAGGCAACTGATGGTATTATAGTAAAATGTTCTCAGTAAATGAGTAGAGAAATGAGTAAATATAATGACAACGCTCAATAAACCGTAATAATAATTTTATCAGTTAACCTACTCTAATCCATTATTCTATAATAAAAATAAATAATTTTGAAACAAAATTCTGAAATAAAACGATTACCTTAAGCTCAGCGATTATTTGAACATTAACCCGGTGAGAAAAATTACTGAACGAATATCCGTTATATGCAACAGAAACAATATTCGATTAAAATATACATCTGTGTATCATACTTAATGCAAATATATCACAATGGCAAATTAACTGCGGCGTTCACCCGGAGATAATATCCCTTGTGGAGGCAGTGTGTTTAAAAGCTCAAATATAACAGCATCAAACGAAAATCATCCAGTAGCTGCGTTGACAACGCTAGATGCGCATTTCAGTGTCTTTGAGCTTTGTCAGTAGCCGATTTTCGTTTGTTACTGGTATACTTTTGTGTTTTTAGACAGTGTACGTCCCTAAGAAATATTATCTCCGGACGAATACCGCAGTTAATTTGACTTTTGCAATGTATCTGCTTTAAGTATAATACACAGATGGATATACTGAATAGATATTTTTAAAAAATCGCAATTAATTATATAAATACTGACACTATGAAGTTAGAAATTTAAGCAAATAATGGTTGTCTAATTTAGTCTCAAATTGAGTAGTTTTGAAGAGAGAGGGTTAGTCAATACTATTGAACTCCCAGTGCTTTATTTTATCGACTCCAAAAGGATGAAAGGCGAAGTTGATCTCGGCAAGATTTAAAACCAGAAGGTAAAGAGTCGGAACAAATACCGTAACATGTATGTTTGTCAATATCCGTGTAAAGCAGTCGTTTTCTTTTTTCATTCCAACAACGATGTGTATCCCTGGGCATGGATACATTGAAACCCCGACGTCTGGCAGCTGACTTGGCAGACACCCATAAAATTATTAACCATCTTACAAACAATAACTCTGAGCACCTTTTCAAACTCCATCTGTCTAACACCCGTGGACATGTTTACAAAGTCAGAAAACAGCACAGCTCCCTTGACTTTCGGAAACATTTTTTCACGCTAAGAGTTGCTGAAGCATATAACAAACTGCCGGCATCAGTTGTTAATTGTCAGAGCACTGCATCCTTCAAAACTTCCATGCTTCCTGAGATTCGCCAACACTACACCTGATTTTCTCCCCTCCATACACACGCAAGTATGTATCTGGCTCATACACTGTTCATTTTCCAAACATTTGTACATTACTGCATATGCTTTATACACACTTTTGAAAAGTTGTGGTGCACCTGAGCACTGTATACAATAATTTCATTATTATTGTTTTAAAATAATATGGCCTTTCTCCTAATCATAAGTTTAATGATTATGGGTTCTTCAATTAATACACGCAGTTCCCAAGTTTTGATTCCGACTGTAAACAAGCAGGAACACGTTCGGTGTGCTGTATCTCTAATACTGTTACATAACCGGAAGTTAATATTAGTCATACAATTAACAAATGAAAACAAAATGTTTCTTCCTACATTTGAATTTATTTTTTTGTTTTCACTATTGACTTAGACACCAAAACTGTGTTGCTACGTACCAGTCTATGTAAATACTAGTCTATATTGTGTTTCATTTTCTGTGTAGTTGATTTTGATGTGTCAATATTATGTAAAGCCACTAGCGTAGCTAGGGGTGGGGGCGATAGAGGCGGTCCGCCCTGGAAGGCACTTTTAAAGGGGCACCATTCTTGGGTCTGCTGGAGGCAATATGTGGGATCATTTCGGTTTGAACGGCAGTTTTTTGTAGCGGAGTCATATGAAATTGTCACCCATAATTATGACCCTAGTATCGATCAATTGCATTTCAATCTGTTTTAGGGTTAGGGGTGGGGGGAAGGGTATCTTTTTTTCTTCAGAAATGTAAATAAAACCCAATCTGTTTCTTAAACGAGAGACATATTCATACGGCACAGAATGTTTTCACCTCAATAGACGTCATTGATTGGTTGAAATTGCAGAAATTGAAAAAAAAAACCCAACAAATATCTTACAAAATATAGAATTTTCTCAATAAAGCCAAGAGAAAAAGATGTTTTACAAACACATTCTACCAGTATACGAAGTTTAAAAGTGTTTAGTTACGTGGGAATTATTTTAAAAACTGCCGGTCAAACCGAAAAGATCCAATATGTGTTTTTTGTGGCGCCCGGGAGCAGCAAAAGGAAGGGCTGCTCCAGGCGGCACACATTCTAGCTAGGCTAGGGTGTAAGCCTATCTTTAAACATGAATTAAAGATTGAACCGCACCCTGTCAAAACGGGGTGGGGGTTCACGAAAAACTGAACACGTCATAAGAATTTTAAAACTTGTAGAGACGTGAATTCGTTTTTAACACTCGAACTTGAAGCAGATAAAGCTACAAGAAAAAAGTATATAAATATTGAGTTGCCAACCTGAGTACAGATGGTGATGTTGACTTATGGCGATGGTGGTGGTGGTGGTGATGCTGCTGCTGGTTATGATGATGACCGATGATGACGATATTGATGTTGATGACGGCCTAGACGTCGTGGTCGTGGTTGCCGAAGTCGCCGTTATTGCTGTTTAGCCCCAGGCCAGATTTGAAGGAGAAAATTTATAATCCAACGCGTCCCGACAATGTCCACTTCGTTTAGGATGTATTTCAAAAGTAACTTCGTTGCTATTTCTTGCAGTTCAATGTGGCAAAGTAAAGGTTCCCTATGTAGCCTTGAGAATACAGTTTTTAAATCTACAATGTGTATCTATAATCTCTCTGTCACCTTAAAAAAAAAACACTAGTCAACAAAATGAACCTTTTTTTAATTATCAGAGTTGCTGATTGACTTTTCTGGGTTAATTTTTGATGCTGATTACGAATCTGAAGTCCGATTTCCTCAATCAGGTCACACTTTCATGTTAATGATACTTGCTGTTTTATCTTATAGGATAAGTAAAGCATTTCTATATAAAGTATATTGAACACAAGATACGATAATCTCATGGCTTTTTATTGTACAAAATTAAAATTATTGTCTACATATAAGTTAGAATACATTCAAATGCATAACAACTTAAAATCTTTGGGATTTGGACTTTCTATGGTGTTTTGTCTCAGGTTCATCCCTGTATGACATCCAACAGTAGTCAGCTAACATTCCTGCATTCCAAAACCCTTGATATCGTTGTTCCATCGATGCAATATCTTGATGAAAGCGTTCCCCTTGCTCATCAGACACTGCTCCAAGGTTCTCTGCAAAAATGTCCAGAAGTGAATCAAGGAAATGGACATCCGACAGCCCATTGCAGCGTAGGAGTCTAGAAGACATTTCACTCCATTTCTAAACTCTAGAGATCTCTTGTTGCTTAGGAAATTTTCACAGAGACATTTGAAGGATTGCCAGACTTTAAGCTCAGTCTCATCCAGTGCTGTGAGGAAGTGGTTGCCCTTCAGGAGTTCTTTTATCTGTGGACCTATGAATATGCCCGGCTCATATGATTTTCGCAAAGGCCACTCTGATTGCACATAGTGCTTGTTAGTTGCACGGCTGTCCCATGGGCATAAAAAAGCAACAATATTTTGTGAACCCAGATTGCATTACCATCAACATTCCAATCACCTTTAAAGTCTCCACATATTTTCCAGCTGTAGTTTGTATACTTTAAGGCATTGAGGGGTACTTGCATGTTTTTGTAACAACCCTTCATGTGCATCGAATGTCCTATGGGAATGGATGGTTTCTTATTGTGTAGTAGTACTGCCTTGAGGCTTCTCTTAGATGAATCAATGAATAAGCGCCATTCAGCTGGAACATGCTCTTAGAACAAACAGCGAAATAACTCATCAGTGTTATTACTGAAACAAAGTGGTCCATCAACAGAGAAGCATGAAATCAGATCCCTATTTCTCTTCCTGAAATAAGTAATACAAACATCTTGCTTAAGCAAACACTTTTCTTCTAGGCGAGATGGTAATAGTTCAGCTTTATCCTTCGACAATGACAAGTTTCTAACTAAATCATTTAACTCTCCTTGAGAAAATTTCTGTGGTACGTCTTCATTTTCAATCGTGAAATCTGCATCCACTTCGGTGTCTTCCACAGTAGTAGTATTTTCTTCAGGAAATACATCTTCGTCAGACATCTGAACGTCATTTTCTGGTGGTATTGGAATAGGAAGATCATCATCGTTGTGTGATACTGGTCTTCTTGCTGATTCCAAGTTCGGATACACAATCTTATGCTTTGTCTTTACAGTAAACTCACAAACATTATCGTTGCAGAAATAACAGTCCAAGAAATGATCCTTTGGCTCTCTCCATATCATAGGCATTACAAACGGCATTGCTCTCTTCCTCTTATTTAGCCAATCCCTTAGTCCATTTGAACAAGCTGAGCAGATGATGTGCGGGACCCTTATCTTGATCCCCAAGAGAGCAGCCAAAATATAACTGGTAGATCTTCTTGATCTCACTTGTGATGGCACGTTGCTGGGTTTTGGTGGTAAATGAACCACAGACATGACAAAATATATCCGGACTGTTCTTGCAATGCCTTGATATTCTGAGTAGAATTTGATGATGATGATGATGATTTGGCACCTTAAACAGAAAGTAAAATTTATGAAAAGAAAAGCTTATGAAAACATAAAATTACAAAATGAATACAAATAGTTATAAAACAAAAATCAGAATTTACCTGTATAAGACGTTTACGTGTAGCGATACTGCTGATGGGAGTTATATACCTCTCTCTTATCTCATCCGAAAAACTGTGCCCGATAGAAGGAAACCGATTACATTTTTGAAATCTGCTGACAAAACTACATATAAAACACCATATAATATCCCTGATGAAAATTGGCTGTTGACTAGAGTAATTTGCTTTGCATTTGATAAATAAATACATAAATAAATACATAAATAAATACATAAATAAATAAACAAACAAACAAAGAAAGAAACAAACAAATAAATTAATATATTTTCAAGAGGAGACAATCTGATAAATCCACAGTTATCTACCCTGACTTGCCTGTAGTATTTGCTGTATAAAAGTGAAAAACCATTTGTTCCCCTTCCTTTCGCATCAAGATGGCTTCTCAACTTCCCTCAACGATGACCGTCTCAATCTTTTCTTTGCTTCTGCTTCTACCTTTATTCGCTTCAGGTTCGTTGAATTTATTTATTTACATATTAAGAGATATTTCTATTTAGAAAAAGGTAAAAAAAAAAAAAAAAGGGAATGATGATTATTTCATTACAGATTGTTTGAAAGTAAAACTGTCTTAACCAGACGATGATTGTTGACGTGGCGTTTTCTAAACTCCCTGAAATATTTGTTTGGTGGCAGCTGTCTGCTAGTTTCAAACATCGCTTAGGATGCGGGATTTATTGCCAATTTAATATAACATAAATCTAATTATAAGTGATCTCTGGCTGGAACATTTAGAATTTAATTTATCTTTACGCCTACAAATCAATGAAGATAACGTAACAGACTTAGAATAGCTTTTTAAATAATTGAATTTAAAAAATGGGGATGAAATGAGATTAAGCTTAGTGATCAGTTTTAATCTAGGTTTTTCGTCTTGGAAATTCTAATTTTTATAACCTGACTCAAATGTTTGTTATATTTTATTGATCCGATTTATATTAAAGCATTTTATTTCTCTAATATTCTGTAAAAAAATACTCGTATTTTAATTGCATATCTATATACTTGTGGTGCACATTAGCACTGTATACAATAATTTCATCATCATTATTATTATTATTATTATTATTGTTATTATTATTATATACAGGCCTCTGTGTGATTACTTAACCTACTATGAAGTATTTTACCATTGTGATTCTAATATTAAAAAAAAAAATTGTACTGATGATAAAAGGAAAAATATACTGATACGATATTTCGTTTTGGGATTTGGTTTGCAAGATTCTTTAAATGAGTTCGTGTGTTGAAGCATATTCTGTTGTGTCTGGGGAGAGTAATTTTCTTTTTATGTATATATTACATTGAATAAAAATTACACACATACATGCATACATGAAAATGTATGCATTCACACCTGTATGTATATCTGTAATTTTTGTTCGATCTAACATTATAGTTCCTTTTCAACCAATTTTGTCCAAGCTCGTGTATGAAATCGATTGGTTATAATGAACACACCCACTGTTGACAAATATACGGGTGCTTGTTTTTTCTGACTTATGGGTTCTTAGACGACTATATATATATATATAGGCAGATCTGGCGCAGAAAGATAGGAATCCGGTGAAAAAAAAATCGGAAAGGTCAGTATGTGTGTGTGTGGGGTGACTGTGCGCCAGGCCCGCCTATATATATATGTATATTACTGGTGTAGGCCGGTTTATAGGGTTACCCTGGGTTTCTCGCCATAGAGGGTACCTTCATAGCGTATCTTCAGACCCTAAGACTTGTTGGCCTATGGACTCTTTAAAATATGGAAGGGAAACGATAGATATAAAAAATGGAGATTATCTCCCACGTTTCCCCATCCATATTTTAAAGCGGCCATAAGCCAACAGTCTTAGGATCTACCTGTAAACCGGCCTTCACCAGTAATAAATATAGACTACTCTACTTCTTGGAGTGTGTTTCTTCTCTGGATTTATGTTTTTCTAAAAGAAAAAACAAAAACGATATATATATATATGTATATATATATATATATATATATATATATATATATATATATATACATACATACAAAACTTGCTTTTCTTCATTATGAATAATGTGTATTTCAGTCCTTGAATTATGTTTTTAAAAACAGTTGAGAACCCACTGCTCTACAATGGACATTAAATAATGTAGATCTGGATATCTATAAAGGAAGTTGGGATGGTCATAGTTAATATTGATGAGTTGATTGAGGGGAATTGTGTCGTACAGGAAATTTCTATTAATATGATGATTAATGAAAGTGCAATTAATTTTTTTGCATCGTTGGGATTATGCTGTAATGAACCCAATATGTTTGCAGAATTGTCACATATTGCTCTGTAGAGTTATGTATTGATGTGCTTAAAATAATAAAGAGTGAATTTATTCAATAAAATCACCATTTGCTTCAACCATGGCCTCCGGACAAATTCGGAATCTCCTGCAACTCTTTCGGGCAGTCTCCATGTTTAAGTTGGTGAATGTTGTCATAATCTTTGCCATCAGTTCATTTTTAGTATTACAAGGCGTTTTGTTGGTCTCATTCATATGTGCTACACACATTATAATCAAGGGGGTTGCAGTCTAGGGAGTTAGGTGGCCAGATATTAGGAGTGATGTGGTTGCAGAAATTTTCTGACAGCCATGACTGGGTTCACCTGCTTTTGTGGCACGGTGCTGAGTCCTGTTGCCAAAGATAGGTTCTTCCAGCAGCCACCCTCTTCACCCAGGGCAACACTACCTCCTCCATGTACTTGATGTAGGCCTTTGTGTTGAGTCTAAGGTCATGTGGGAAGATGAATGGGGGTATAATGTTGCCATCACTAGTGATCACTCCAAACACCATGACAAACTGGATGTTTGGCTTTTATCACTCTCAGTACATGTCCCCAGAATGATACCCAAACACTTTGAAATGTTCATATTGGAGCTTCTGACGTGAATGCCAAGCAGTACAGCATGTCATTTCCAAATTTCTAGTAGAGTGAATTGCTTCATGGTGCTGTTTTTCTCACAGATGGTGCCCAACTGACTTTACTATACTGTGTAGTTGACAAAATCAAAAACCATGCGCATGCGCAAAATTAAAAGTATAAAATGGCAACAGTTTACCTATTGCACCCTGTACATTCGCCACTGGATGGGGTGCTGGTCTGTCGCAGGGATACTCAATTTTACCAGCTCAGTGGACTGAAGCAATGTGAAATGAAGTGTTTTGCTCAAGAACACAATGCATTGCCCAGTCCAGGAACCAAAACCATGATCTTATGATCATGAGTCCAACACGCTAACCACTAAGCCATACTCTTCCACAGAGGAAGAGCAATAAATGAGGTAGGAAAGCCTGAGTGGATGTGGCAATTTTGTGGAGTAGAAGCCATTGTAGTAGCTGTTGAAAAGTAGAGAGAAGCTATATTTTGTCTGTGGGCCAGAGGTTGGGGCATATCTGTGAATGACTTTACCCCAATCATTTCAGTGACCTTTTCTGAATGGATTTAAATTGTCTTTGTGTACAGCAACAGCATTGTCCCAGATGTGGGAACAATACTCTGTTGTAGTCAGCAACTGAGCTATGTAGAGTGTTAATAATTGCTGGGAGATGAAGTCTGAGGTGCAGTCATTAAAGATTTCCCCTGATCCATTTCCCAAGGACTGGGATAAATGAAACTTGGCATAATTATTAGCCTTCTTTATAGCTACCACCAATGATGACACACTTCTCCCATTGCTTTATGCAGCTGTGAAGATCTCATCTGTAGAAATTGGCAGGTTGTTCTGGAGCCAAGACTTTATTATGGAAATAAGTTCATCATCATCCAAAATGTGCTTCCCCTTCAAAAAAAAAAAAAACTTCAGGTTGGAAAGAAGTGTAAGCCAGATGGTGCGAGGTCTGGAGAGTAAAGGGATGAGGAAGGATTTCATAGCCACTGGAGTGTGCTTTCATCTGGGCAGCGTAAGCATTGTGAACTGGGACATTGTCTTAGAGGAGGTGGACTCCTTTGGTCAGCATACTACGCCTCTCTGCTTTGATGGCATCCTGCAATTTATGCAGCAGAGCAGCATAATATGCCCCATTAATTGTGGTGCCCTTTGCCAGAAATTCTATCATCACTACTCCACACTGGTCCCAAAAGACTGAGCATCATCTTGCCTTCTGTAGATTGGACACGAGCCTTTTTTGGAGGTGGTGAGTTATCATGCTTCCATTGCTTCAACTGGACTTTAGTCTTAGGATCATAGTGACGGACCTATGTTTCATCCTGTGTGATAAGTCTACCAAAAAAGACCTCCTCGTTTTCTTGGCATATTGCCAAAAGAGCCTGGGAGCAATTGACTCGTTCCTGCTTTTGAAATGGTGTGAGCATCCAGGGAATCCATTGTGCAGACAATTTCTGCATGTGTCATGGAGGATTTTTTTTTCCCACAGACTCTACACTTATCTTCACTTCTTGGGCTAGTTGCTGAATAGTTATGTGGTGATTCTCCAATATGTCAGCTTCCACTTTATGGAAGGGCATAATGGTGGATTGTGGTCATCCAGGAATAGGAGTAGTTTTCATCAATGTCCGACCACATTTGAACTGGTGATGCCAGTGCTTAACTACGTCATATGATGGTGCATCATCACCAATAAGCTTCTTTCATCTCATTGAAAGTCTCTTTTGGTATACAACCTTTTAAATATAAGAACTTGATCACTGATCTGAACTGCCTCCCTTATAACACATTAGTTGACTTCAGCAGCTGTAAAAGACAAATGAATACTAGTGGAAATCCAAAAAAATACAATGTGACCTGTAGAGACATGGTTATACCTTCAATAACTGGAAGTGGGTCAGGGGAAATCTTTAACAAACACCCCTTGTATGTTCTGGCACTGAAGAGATGGACCACCCACCCTTTGGAATGTGGTATTAGCTATATTAAGTATATTTTTTTTACCAGAAGAGACCCTTGGTGTTAGTGGGGCCCAATTTTTGGAGCAATTGTGATAGCTCTACACTTTTTCTCTCCCTCTTCTCATTCCTTTTATGTCCTACAAAACTTTATTCCTGATGTTTTATTTAGTCCCTACTCTGAGTTGCAATCCTCTAGAATTATCTCTGCACATTTTTTTAAGCATACTGTACGTTATCTACATAAAAGACTTCATTATCCAATGTGTCTTCCCAATTTTTAAGATGGTTGTGTGATATGAGGGAGATTTGCCTGCTATTTCTCACAAGTTGAACAATTATACAGAATAGTTTAGTTTAGCTTATATTTCCCCTACTGGAACCAACATGTTAAACATTGCTTGAGGAAGTAAAAGTTGTAACAAGGGTCATTTACCATCATTCTATGCATTTCATAAGTATGTTGATGGGTTTCACTCTGAGCTCTAATTTTTTCATAGTGAACATTCTAGCCACCTCAGACATTTAGTGAAGAATGCCCTTAGAGAAACCAAGCTGAAATGAAAGGGAGGTGATGTGCTACTGCAATACTGATGAAGCTTGAGAAATCTAGAGGCATTGTCCTTTCAAGGGCTAAACAATTAATAAAAAGAGAAATTTCTCATTAATTAACAGAGTTAATCCTCCTCTGTTCTTTTGTTAATCCCATATTAAAATATTATCATGATCATCATTTTGTGTCTGTTTTTCATGGTGGCAAGGGCTGGATGGTTCAGCAAGATCCAGTGAATTGGAGGACCACATCTTGCTCCAATATCTTAGTTTCATCATGGTTTCTATGACCGGATGCCCTTTGGAACCACTTTACAGTGTATACTGGGTGCATTTTTTTGTGGCATCAACAGTACAGAGGTTGTCTTGCTGTCAGTAAGACCAAAGATTCCTCTCAAGCCCTACAGTATTGCTGTTCACTTCAATTTACCAATCACTTACAGAGTGTCCTGAGTACATTTTGTGACACCAACATTTCTGGGGTCTCCTTGCAACCCGAAAGACAAAAGAAAGTTTCCATGATGAATAAAATGAAAATTAGATTCTTTGCCAGATTACACATTTGTGTTTAGCTTTATTTATTGATTACATAGCCACAATTTTGTTCTTTATATTGTTTTTTTTCTACAACTTTTATTACGTATTTTGTCTTTTGTAGGGGATACATGTCTTGGACCAACAGTCACTCCTCAAGTGTACACAACTCCTGAGGCAACAACTTCCTCAGAAACCATTTTCATTGTACAGTTCTCATTGACTTGTAAAAATGATTTGACAGTAAGTTTTATTTGTATGCATCTACTAAAATTATTGACTAAATATTATATGAATCCATTATAGACTTTGCTGCCCAGAGCTATCAAAATCTATGCTTCTGGCATCCGTGCTGGTGACATGTAAAAAGCACCAATCGATCGTGGCCATTGCCAGCCTCCTCTGGCACCTGTGCTGGTGGCATGTAAAAAGTACCTACTACACTCACGGAGTGGTTGGTGTTAGGAAGGGCATCAAGCTGTAGAAACACTGCCAGATCAGACTGGAGCCTGGTGCAGCCTCCTGGATTCCCAGACTCCGGTCAAACCATCCAACCCATTTTAGCATGGAAGACGGATGTTAAATGATGATGATGATGATGATGGTGTTAATACTGTTCCTTTGCTTTTATGTATAACAATATCAGCTTAATATTGGATATATCAACCAGTCATCAATTATCCAAAACAGCTGTAAAGATGAGGCTTGATTCACCATCATTATCATCATCATCGTTTAACATCTGCCTCCTTTGCTGCCATGGGTGGGACAGTTTGACAGGAGCCGGCCAAGCAGAAGCCTGCACCAGACTTTGACTGTTTTGGCAGGATTTTTATAGCTGGATGCTCTTCCTAACACTAACCACTCAGCAGAGTGGACTTAGTGCTTTTTACATGGCACGAGCACAAGTGAGGTCAGTTTTGACAAGGTTTTTACAGCTGGATGCCCTTCCTAACGTCAACCACTTTACAGTGTGGACGGGATGTTTTTAAAGTGGCACCTGCACTGATAGGGTCATCAAGTAACCTGCAAGACAAAAATCTTTTGAGAGGGGAGGGGGCATTGGAGGAGGTGATCTCATATCAGATGATGAAAGGTTATAGTGAGACAGAGAGACAGAAACAGGTGTCTTGCTGTAGAGGAGGTACAAGATTACCTGGCCAGAGAGAAAGAAGGAATGAGGACAGAAACAAGTGTGCTACTGTAAAGGAAATACATGGTTATCCAACCTGAGGGAAGTGCAGGAGAAGGGGAGAGAGAGAGAGAGAGAGTGAGAGATAGCAGGATAGAGATGGTGGCAAAGTGCCAGGTATACTCACAAAGGACGGGGATCAGAATAAAAATGGGATGGTTAAGTAAAGGCAGAGAGAGAGATATAGATGGTGGCAAGTTCTTTGAGGTTCGAAGGGCATAATATAAGAGGCAGGATATTGCCAAAGAAGCGTGATTAGAGAGTGGGGAGGAAAAGTAAGTGGTGAAAACCTGGGTATATAGAGTAGGGGGTTTGGCTACCGAATAGCAACGATATAGAAAAACTGGGCTGTGAGGACAGGATTGGGGAGTGAGAGGTTGGTATAGTGGGAAGCACTCCATCGGTTACAATGATGAGGGTTCCGGTTGATCCGAATCAACGGAACAGCCTGCTCATGAAATTAACATGTAAGTGGCTGAGCACTCGACAGACACGTGCACCCTTAATGTAGTTCTCGGGGATATTCAGCGTGACACAGAGAGTGACAAGGCCAGTCCCTTGAAATACAGGTACAACAGAAACAGGAAGTAAGAGTGAGAGAAAGTTGTGGTGAAAGAGTACAGCAGGGATCACCACCATCCTCTGCCGGAGCCTCGTGGAGCTTTTAGGTGTTTTCGATCAATAAACACTCACAACGCCCGGTCTGGGAATCGAAACCGCGATCCTATGACCGCGAGTCCGCTGCCCTAACCACTGGGCCATTGCGCCTCCATGGTTGGTATAGTGCATACTGGAGGAAATGTGAGGAAGAGAAGAGATGCAGATTGGTTTGTTGAGGTAGGGTGTGTGAAAAGTTTTCTTGTTACATGTGGGTGGCACATACAGATTGAGGGCTAATGGATAGCAATGATGTAGAGAGAGGGCCAAGAGGACAGGATTGGGGATGGGGAGGTAAGCATAGTGCATGAAGTGGAAAAGTGAGGAAGAGAAGAGTTGTAGTTTGGTTTGTTGTGGTAGGATGTGTGACAAGTTTTCTTATGTGTAAGTGGGACACGGTTCTAGGACAGTTGCGTACTGGGCATTTGCATCCCAGACAATTGCATCCCTGGACAGTTGTGTCCTTGTATTATTTT
Organism: Octopus sinensis; assembly: GCF_006345805.1. NCBI lineage: Eukaryota > Metazoa > Mollusca > Cephalopoda > Octopoda > Octopodidae > Octopus > Octopus sinensis. Next base: position 21,320,024 of record NC_043000.1, on the reverse strand, counting down.
GAAATTTTATTTATCTTTTTTTCAGGTGTATATTTTGTTTATTTGGAACAGTTGATTATCAAAGCTAATTGTAAATAAACACATTTACTAAATCTAAACAAGAGAATAGGTAATAAATAATAAAAAAAGGAATAAAAGAAATAAAGGAGTTCAAAATTTACAAGTTTATTTTTGATAAAAAAATTGAAACAGATTAACATTCTTACAAAACATTTCAAGATTTAAAATTTATTGTAATTTCACAAATAAACCAAAAGGTATGAATGTTGTGAGCTATTCCTTTCAAGAAATTTATCTTGTTTTCAGGAGTATACTTATCTAATAATGCCATGATTCTCTTAGATGCAGTTTTACTTTTTGTTGTACTAGAATTCCTCTTTCACAGTCCCTATTTTTCTTTAAGGCAATAGCCACCTCCTTTTTCAGTGTCTCAATCAATTTCCAAATTGAAGGGTGTTAACATGATAAAGAATATTGCAAAGCATTGTGCAATCTTAAGCTGTTATTAGATCTAGGCAACTGACTTATAACCCTTTCTTGAACATTCCAAGACTCTATAGAAAAAATTGATTCCATCCTTATCCCTTTCTGGCTTCTTGCTTGGTCAGTGTATGCCGTTTCAAAATAGGCAGTAAATTCTGGAGTCAAATCACAGTCATCGGACAAGTCAATAAAAGGAAGAAATGATAATGTGGAAAAACATTTAATTTTCAAATTGAATACTTCATCTTCTCTGTACCATTGTCTTAATCCTAGGTCACAGATTGTGTTAAAAATAGACTTAAGATAAATGAAAGAGACATGAACTTATTGTTACTTCTGGAAATCATGATCGTTTAATGTCCGCTTTCCATGCTAGCATGGGTTGGACGATTTGACTAAGGTCTAGCAAACCAGATGGCTGCACCAGGCTCCAATCTAATCTGGCAGAGTTTCTACAGCTGGATGCCTTTCCTAGCGCCAACCACTCCGAAACTTTTCTACAAAACCTTTCTGAGCTCCTATTTCAAAGTTAGTCAGAAAAGATTTTGGATTAAGTTACGGTTTGGGTTGCAACAAATATGTGAATAGATGAACATATTTCCTTTGTCTTACTTGGAATAAGGGCAAAAACTCTGGGAATACTAAATGTACCTTCTTGGATGTGGGTACAATAGAGCTGATAATATATTGATGGACTGATTTTAAAGGTACCATCTGCTGCCCAGTTAGTGAAATTTATCAAATTTTCTAAGCCATCTTCCATTGCAAATATTAGTATTCTATTCTCATCATTGATGCCAGAATCAAATGCAAGGAATTTCTCTCCAGTTGTAAGAAAACAATAGGATTCCGGTGTCTTGAAATTATTTCTTTGCTGTGGAATTGGTGCGTTTTTGTGCTTTTTGTCTCCATCGATGTACATTTCTTCCCATTGATGATAAAGAGGGCATGTGGGTAATTGAAAACTGATCTTCATTAGTAATCATAGATCCAATAAGACTTCTTGCTGGTCCACATACTGAAATTGAAGTAGTTTTTAACTCGGACATAACTTCTTGTGGTCTGACTTTGGCAGCTGAGGATCCATGGTTATGTTCATTACATTGTGTCATGACTGAGTCATTCACTGTACTTTTTCTTGCTTCGCAAGATCACTCTACATGTCTCTAGTATGTTTTTGTTTCATCAGCATTTTTCTCATGATAGTGGTAGCTGTAACTTTCCTCGTCAACAAATATCTTTCCACCAGTGTTAGATTTTCTAAACTTAGCCATGGGTTTCAAATAAAACTTTGGGCAAGTGTCTTTTACTATAGCCTCGGGTGACCAAAGCCTTGTGAGTGGATTTGGTTTACAGAAACTGAAAGAAGCCCGTCATATATGTGTATATATGTGTGTGTATATGTTTGTGTGCCTGTTTGTCCCCCTCAACATCGCTTGACAACTGATGCTGGTATGTTTACATCCCCGTAACTTAGGGGTTCAGCAAAAGAGGCCGATAGCACAAGTACTAGGCTTCCAAAGAATAAGTCCTGAGGTCGATTTGCTCGACTAAAGGCGGTGCTCCAGCATGGCCACAATCAAATGACTGAAACAAGTAAAAGAGTAAAAGAGAGTAAAGAGTAATGTATTAGACGTTCACAGTTCACACTGCTTGATTTAATTAAAATTGCTAGCTTAAATTTCTTTTGCTTTAACAAAGAACATACCGTTTGTGTTGGTGTGTAATTATGGTAACTATGTATTTGATTAACGAGCTGTAATGAGCAACTGTTGGAAAGTATACTTCTGAAAAAAATAAGTGTATTTAGAGAAAGTAAACATGTAAAACATTTTTTTTTTATGATAAAAATATTACCCGAGGTACACATTTGTTCAGGGATGCAATTGTCTGGTACACAGGGATGCAAATGTCCAGTATGCAACTGACCTTCTACTGGTGGGACACACAGCACTTCTAGAACTCAATTTTGCTGATGTGGATAGGTCTTCTCAAGAATCTCATATCACCAGACATCTCGGTCCATTGTCATTTCCTCTGTGAGGCCCAACATCCTGAGATCGGTCCTTACCACTTCATCCCATGTCTTCCTGGGTCTTCCTCTTCAGCAGGTACCATCCACTTTCAGTGATCAGCACTTTATGCAGCCGTCCTTATTCGTATGCATCACGTGTCTTCACCAATGTAGCCTTCTCTCTTGCATGCTACATTTTATTCCTCTTATGCCCAACTTTTTCTCAATACATTTGCACTTTGTCGTACATGCACACTGATGTTGCATATCCAACAGAGCATATCCAAATGCATTCTTTTCCCTCCAGTCTATGCATGTCTTCTGTATTCAGAGCCCATGTCTCACTACCATGAAGTATAGCTGTTTGCACACAAGCATTATACAGTCCACCTTTCACTCTGAGAGGGAGTCCTTTTGCTGCTGACAGAGGTAGTAGCTCTCTGAACTTCCTCCACTCTAGAAACAATACTTTCAGAGCTAATTTGGTCACCTAGGTAACAGAAACTATCTACAACTTCAAGCGAGCCTCCTGGGCATTTGAGAGAATCTAAGTCCCATGTACTCTTAGCGCTTATTGTTCCTGCACATCTGCCACATACAAAGACGTCTTTATCTGTTAATCTACCTGTGACTCCACTGCACCTCTTATGTGTCTATACTTTACATTGGGTGCAGCAAATGGAATTTTTTCAACATGCAAATTTTCATGTAAATACGTTCTTTATACATGTTGTTATTTTTCTGTCTTTCTACTCATATATATGTACATGCATTTGAATCTGGAAGGGCATCCAGCCATAGAAGCATTGCCAGATCAGACTGGGCTTGGTGCAGCCTTCTGGCCTCCCAGACCCCAGTTGAGCCGTCCAACCCATGCTAGCATGGAAAGCGGACGCTAAATGATGATGATGATGATGATGAAACACAGTTATTTCAAGATATTTCTTTGTGATGTCAACCTTTGGATTAAATTTAATTCATAAGTCAAAATAATCTCTCCACAGTGTATGATGTCAAATATTTCAAAGAATTAGAGGAACCACAAGAGAATATTTTGAAATATCTCAGTTGTGTTTACAGATTCAAAATGATTACTTCAGATGAGCTATTGAATTAGCAAAGGCAAAATATCTTTGTTAAAATATTAAATCTACAATACACACACACACACACATGCGTGCGTACGTGCGTATCATGTCGCATCATTATCATTCAATGTCCATGTTCTGTGATGGCATGGGTTCGATGATTTGACAGGATCTAATGGGTCCAAGGACTACTTAGTGCTCCAGTATCTACTTTGACAAGGTTTCTATGACTTGGCGCCCTTCCTAATGACAACCACTTTACAATGTTTTTTTTTTGTGTGTCACTGACACTATTGAGGTTGCCTTGTAGCTCACACATCTACAAAACCCAAGGAGTGGGGAGTGTGTCTTTATGTTAGATGAAGGGTGGGTAAAGTATTTGAGAAAAGGTTTAATTAGAGCAGGTACTTGTAGGGGAGCTACATGGCTACTTGCATTTAGAAGAGAGAATGACAATAAATTGGTGGTATCTCCAATGAGATTCATAGTGGTGATGGGGTGTCCAGGTGGAACCTCAGGGTATGGGGATGAGTAGTAATGAATGGGAGAGAGAAGCTTGGAGTGTGTGTGAGTAGGGGTTTGTAAGAGTGTATGGTGGGGGAAGAGATAGGGAAATGGGATAGTGGGAGGTGAGCAACATCTATACAAATTGGATAGGGTTGAAGGGCGAATGGAGGGAGTGAGGGATACAAGGGTGGGAGATGGCCATTGGTGCACAAGTCAGGGAAGGGAGAAGGATCTTAGCAGTAGGCACAGAAGTGGCTGTGTGGTAAGTAGCTTACTTACCAACCACATGGTTCCAGGTTCATTCCCACTGTGTGGCACCTTGGGCAAGTGTTTTCTACTGTAGAATTGGGCCGACCAAAGCCTTGTGAGTGGATTTTGTAGACGGAAACTGAAAGAAGCCTGTCATATATATGTATATATATATATATATATATATATGTATGTATATATATGTATGTATGTGTGTGTGTATGTTTGGGTGTCTGTTTGACCCCCTCAACATCGCTTGACAACCGGTGGTGGTGTGTTTACATCCCCGTAACTTAGCGGTTCAGCAAAAGAGACCGATAAAATAAGTACTAGGCTTCCAAAGAATAAGTCCTGGCGTTGATTTGCTCAACTAAAGTTGATGCTCCAGTATGGCCACAGTCAAATGACTGAAACAAGTAAAAAAGTAGGATAATGATGATGCAGTTGATGGTAGGAGGAGGGAGATGACCTCTTTGAATACGCTGTTGTTATTTAATGAGAAATGGTTGTTGTTGACGTCTATAGTAAGTGAGCTTTGATGGAACAAATTTACAAAGGCTTTCCAGCATTTTATTGGAAGTATCTTGGATGACATTATTTAATGTGCCCCGACGGCCTGCTGTGCTAACCTTGGATCGTAGGGCGACCTGCTGTGCTTGAGGAGACCTATTGAGTCAAGTACATCAAAATAAAAATCAAATGGAAATTGTGGTTGTGATACCTATGCTGGTGGCAAGTAAAAAGCACCATCCGAACGTGGCCGATGCCAGCGCTGCATTGACTGGCTTCTGTGCTGGTGGCATGTAAAAAGCACCAACTGATCGTGGCCATTGCCAGCCTCCCCTGGCACCTGTGCCGGTGGCACGTAAAAAGCACCCACTACATTCACGGAGTGGTTGGCATTAGGAAGGGCATCCAGCTGTAGAAACACTGCCAGATCAAACAGGAGCCTGGTGCAGCGTGCTGGCTTCCCAGACCCCGGTTGAACTGTCCAACCCATGCTAGCATGGAAAAATGGACATTGAACGATGATGATGATGTAGTAAAGTGTAATTCAAAGTTTCAGTTGCTATTCCTAGTTTTTGAGCAACCACATACAGACTTCTCCATTGTGCATTGGTTGCACATCCTCCTATTTCATAATTCTTGATCTTTCCACAATTGGTATAACTGTCTTCATACATTCTTTATATTTTGAATTGGCTGTAGGCTCTTGTCAACTTTTCAGATTAAGTTTGTATTACGATGTGAAAATGGAACTCATTGATCAGATATGAATATTATTTTATTGTAGAACATTAATCTGTATGCTGACATTAATGGTAAACCAGTTCCTGCTACGAAAACCACTATAGCTAACCAATATCAGGTAAATTATCTATTTTTTTGTAAATATTCATGTCTAGCTCATTGCATGTTTGATGCTTGACTTTTTTATTGAGTGATACTGAAATTAGCATCAATTAATTATGTTTAGGAAAGTAGAAATCAAAATATTATTGTTAGCTCTTAACTTTGTGCCATTATGTAAATGAGCTGTTTACATTTTGATAAGGAACCTTCTATTTATTATCTTCAACAGATGAAGGTTGAGTGAATCCTGATGAATTGTTAAACATCAACAAAACTAGCTAATTTTGGTCCTCATCCCAAGCTACCAAATAAAGACCCTCATGGGCCAAATTTCTGTGACACTAATATTATATGAATGAGACTCTATACTTGTTTATTGATAACTGACACTGTATTGCTACTCAAATAATGTATGCTCTGTAGCATTTAGTTTCTTCCCTTTAGTTTTAAACCTTATCATGGTTCATTTTTATTTAGCATGTTCCTCCTGGGAGCAGGTAGGAAAATAAATATCAATAATAATCTAGAGCAGATCCAATCAATTATACATTATCATTTAGGTGATGTAAAGGTGGGTTTTTTTTCATGGAGCAAGAGTTGAGATTCCATGTGTGTGTGTTTGTGTGTGTGTGTGTGTGTGTGTGTTTGTACATGCATGTGTGTTTTTGTTAGAAGACAGAGAGTGACAAAAAGAGAGAGAGAGAGAGACTAGGAAGAGTGCTGCGTTTTAACTCTTTAGCATTTAAACTGGCCATATCCACCCCAAAAATTCCAAACAGTCTATGTTCAAACTGGCCAAATGATGCCTCTCACACCTAGCCTGTAATGTCATTCAAAATATAAGCAGTCACATCCTTGAAATCTCAAAGTTACAAAGTAATACATGTTGAATTTTAGAATATGTGAATAAATAAGCATTACATTTGACAAAGTAATCTGAATGCTAAAGAGTTAAGGAGCAAAAAACCCTGATTGAGATAGTTTCAGATAACACAGGGTACAATTGGGTCTTTTTTTTACTACTGTTTTTCTTCTTCATAGGTAACATTTAGTGACAGTCATAGCCAGCTTCCAGCAGGTACATATGTGGCTAAATTCTATGATGAAGAAGGTTACTCTGCTCTCAGAAAGGTAAATGAAATATTTTCATATTCAAAAGTTTAGTCTTTGTCATTGTGTTTCTCGTTTTTCCTTCCTCTAAAATAATACTGTATATATTTTGAAATATATTTTGTTTAATGTGCGCCACTAATTTTGGATCACAAAATCATGCAAAAAGCATTTTATGTATAATATGCATTGACTTGTGCTTGAGGAGACCTATTGAGTCAAGTACATCAAAATAAAAATCAAATGGAAATTGTAGCTGTGATACCCGTGCTGTTGGCACGTAAAAAGCACCATCTGAATGCCAGCGCCGCCTTGACTGGCTTTCGTGCTGGTGGCACGTAAAAAGCACCAACCAATCATGGCCGTTGCCAGCCTCCCCTGGAACCTGTGCCAGTAGCACGTAAAATGCACCCTCTACACTCACGGAGTGCTTGGTGTTAGAAAGGGCATCCAGCTGTAGAAACCTTGCCAGATCATATTGGAGCCTGGTGCAGCCTGCTGGCTTGCCAGTCCTCAGTCAAACCATCCAACCCATGCTAGCGTGGGCTGCCAGCATGAAAAATGGACGTTAAATGATGATGATAATGAAAGGCCTAACAATTTTTAGAAAATCGTAGAAATTATGGAATTACAAAATAAGTTTGCTTTACTAAAAGGGTGAAGAGAATTCATAAATGGAAACAAAGAGAACAACTGATTTATGAATTTTGAAAATTAAAACTCATCTGTATTGATGCTAGAAATACGCACTCTAGCAATAAGTGAATTGATATAAATTCTGAATAAGTAAGCAGCTCTTGGTTATGAGCAAGTGAATGGTGTGGGGAGTTTTAGAACTTATTGAAAGATGTATCTGAGAAAGTGTTGTAAATTACCAGAAATTTATGAAAATCATGGAAAATCTTTGGAAAAATGACAGAGTAAAAGGAAATGTCTATTATTTGATATTTGAACCAAAATATATTTTAAGTAAACCATGCCCGTGATTTCTTTTATTTGGTATTATTCAGGCTCAGAGAAATAATGAGGACATTGAGAGTATTAAACCAATCTTCACCATTGATATTGACCATCGCGTAAGTATAATTTAATACTCTTTTACTTGTTTCAGTCATTTGACTGTGGCCATGCTGGAGCAGCGCCTTTAGTTGAGCAAACCCACTCCAGGACATATTCTTTGTAAGCCTAGTACTTATACTATCGGTCTCTTTTGCTGAACAGCTAAGTTATGGGGACGTAAACACACCAGCAATGGTTGTTAAGTAATGTTGGATGGGGGACAAAACAGACACACACACATACACACACACACACACACACACACACACACACACACACACACACACATATATATATATATATATATATATACACGACAGGCTTCTTTTAGTTTTCGTCTACCAAATCCACTCACAAAGCTTTGGTCGGCCCGAAGCTATAGTAGAAGACACTTGCCCAAGGTGTCATGCAGTGGAACTGAACCTGGAACCATGTGGTTCGTAAGCAAGCTACTTACCATACAGCCACTCCTGCGCCTATTACATATAAAACATACAAATATTCATATACAGTTTTATATGTGTCTCGTTGATGGAAGATTAAAAAAAATTATTGAATAAGCTGTGGTCTGCAACTTGTTGAGGAGGAGAGTAACTCTGAATAAGAACCAACTCAGACTGTGATGATCAGTCAAAATTAGGATTGAAAAGAGGACAAAAAGAAATGATGATAATCTTCTCAAATGATGAGGTAAAATCTGACATGGGGAAAGATAGGCCTTGAGAGATTGTAGAGATACTGAGTATAAGAGGTAAGATGGAATGGAGCCTCAGCTAGCCTCTTCAGAAAGCAATGCATACACAAATTCTTCCAGATGGTATCAGTGCTGAAGTGAGTGGAGTAAACTTTTTTTTTTTTTTATGTAGAGAAAATTGGACAAAGTAATTGAGATAGTGAAAGTATGTGATTAATTGTTGGCAAATAATGGACAACATAAAAGCATCTTTTTTTTATCTCTCTACATTTTATGATGATCAGGACTGACAGGCAAGCAAAAGGACCATGTTTGTGTGTGTCCCTCTTGTAGACTACATCATCATCATCGTTTAATGTCCGCTTTCCATGCCAGCATGGGTTGGACGATTTTGACTGAGGGCTGGCGAACCAGATGGTTGTACCAGGCTCCAATCTTGATTTGGCAGAGTTTCTACAGTTGGATGCCCTTCCTAACACCAACCACTCTGAGAGTGTACCTTATAAATTACAGTGACCTTGTTATCACTGCTGATGACTTTGATGGACATGATGGGCAACACCATGATGGCTATTCCAGGCAGACACGAAAGCCAAATAGACTTCATACTACTTGGGAAAGAGAATATGTTACTAGTTGCAAATATTGGATAGAAACGTTAACGCACCGAGTGAAATGCTTAGTGGTATTTCGTCTGCCACTACGTTCTGAGTTCAAATTCTGCCGAGGTCGACTTTGCTTTTCATCCTTTCGGGGTCGATTAAATAAGTACCAGTTATGCACTTGGGTCGATATAATCAACTTAATCCATTTGTCTGTCCTTGTTTGTCCCCTTTGTGTTTAGTCCCTTGTGGGTAGTAAGGAAGTAGATATTTCATCTGCCGCTACATTCTGAGTTCAAATCTGCCGAGGTCGACTTTGCCTTTCATTCTTTCAGGGTCGATTAAATAAGTACCAGTTATGCACTGGGGTCGATGTAATTGACTTAATCCATTTGTCTGTCCTTGTTTGTCCCCTCTGTGTTTAGCCCCTTGTGGGTAGTAAAAAAATAGGTATTTCGTCTGCCGCTACATTCTGAGTTTAAATTCTGCCGAGGTCGACTTCGCCTTTCATTCTTTCGGGGGTCGATTAAATAAGTACCAGTTACGCACTGGGGTCGATATAATCGACTTAATCCGTTTGTCTGTCCTTGTTTGTCCTCTCTGTGTTTAGCCCCTTGTGGGTAGTAAAGAAATAGGATATTTTCCCAATGAAGAACAAACATATCACTCAACACAGACTGGGGATCAATTAACTTATTGGAGCAAGATGAATTTAGGGATGCAAGATAATCTGAAGGAGGAAGGCATGGAAGCTGAGATTCCCTTGATTGGATGTAGATACAAATAAGTGTATGAGGAAAAGAAAGAGTAAATAAATAGAGAGTTACAACAGGGTAACTAGGAGTGGACAAAATGCAGGGAGACTATTACTTCTAAGATAAGGAGATTCTCTGCTAGTGAAAGGCAGATTGTATCTTTGTGTAAGATGTTTTGTGGTGTACAGTAGGGAAACACAAACACTGAAGGTAGATGTGTGAAGGCTTGAAAATTATGAAGGAAAAAATGCTCTACAAGCTGTGTGATGTTAATGTAATGACAATGGTAGAACATAATTAAACTGAGTAAAATGGAGTATAAGAGAAATCAGATGTAGTACTGTATGAAGAAAGATTGAACTGTCCTGGACATGTGAATGTCTGGAGAATAGCATGTGAGTAAAGAAGAGTCGAGGGGGGTCTAAGTGGAAGGAACCTGCAGAAGATAAAGAGTGAGGAAAGTCATGGGAAGAAGGGGTTGATACTGGTCCCAAGAAGGATCAGATGATGAAGATGACAATGGTCCACATCAGCCAAAATTCATGTAAGCTTTAGAAAAGTGGGTGTAAAATCATGAAGATGTCTTATGTATTGTTCAAGGGGAAATAAAATTCTGTAAAATGAAAGGAAACGTTTAGTTAATATTTTTTTGCTATTGTATAAGTAAAGTTTCACGAGTGTAAAAATTTGAATCCATGTTGACATTCAGAAATTATCTTGCTTTGTAATTGTAAACGTTAAAGAAGCCTCGAGTTATTTCCCTTGAATAGATATGTACGTTTATCAGTTAACTAGCAGTATCGCCCGGCATTGCTCGGGTTTGTTTCGACCCTTTAGAATTGGAATTTTTGAAAAGTAAAAATTTTGCATTATGTAGCTTGTTATTCTCTCTAAGTGAACATTTTTCTGGTTGAAATACACCGAAAGGTGGCGACACAGCAGTCAAAAAATCGTAAAAAATAGGGATTTTCATAGAAAAAAAGCACCTTTTTGATGTAAATAATTTTTGCTGTTACCATGGTCCGATTTGAATTTATTCTTCTACAGAAGGAAGAGCAAGCCTTCTTCTATCATTCTCTCAATTTTGGTCAACTTGCGCCACAGGGTCTTGGAGGAGATAGTGTTAGTTGAACGCTGCCAATCCTGCCATACACAGACAACTTCAGCTTTATATATATACTAGCAGTATCGCCCGGCGTTGCTCAGGTTTGTAAGGGAAATAACTATAAAGCATTTGTAGAGAGTTATAGCCAAAAAATAGCAAAAAAATGGAAAAAAATGAGGGTAAATTTTTTTGAGAGTTAAAAAAGGTGGAGTTGCGTCCCCTAGACAGTTTGTGGTTTGTGTTTCTGATTCTCGACCCCATGTCGAATTTAGCGATATTTTTCAGAACTGGGTGAACTTTTCAAAATTTTCGCTGCGTTAGTTTTGAATTATGACATTGGGCTATGTGTGTGTCAAGTTTCATCAGAATCGGTTGAAAGCCGTGGTCAGGGTGAGGGTACAAGCAAACAGACACACAGAAACACGCACAGACAAACTGCCGTTTATATAGAGAGAGATAGAGATTTGGTCGCACAGTAATAAAACTTCATCATCATTTAACGTCCGCTTTCTCAGCTGGCATGGGTTGGAGTGCTTGACAGGAGCTGGCAAGGCCAGAAGCTGCTCTGGGTTCTATTGTCTGTTTTGGCTTGATTTCTACTGCTGGATATCCTTAATGCCAACCACTTTGCAGAGTGTACTGGTGCTTTTTACATGGTACCATCATCAGTGCCTTTTACTTTTATAGGGGACCAGCAGCAGTGCTTTTCACAGTACTTATGAGCTTAGTATATAAAATACAGTTCTGTATGTAAGAAATTTCTGTTGTGAAAATGACAACATTTTCTTCTTGATTTCTCTAGTTTATATTTCTCTATTTAAGAGGAAATAAAAGATTAAACTGATTTTTACAATTACAGTCAAAACATGGCTTTGAAGTATGCACTTTTATATACAATGTATTAAAAAAGATTTGTTTTCGGTCAACCTGATGGCAGAACTCTTCCTGTTCCAATAGGTCAGGGTAGACTGATTTGATCTGCATTACTAGAAGCAGTAATAGGTATACGGTATGTTCTTGTGTACATGTTTGGTATTTACACTGACACAACACACACACTGTGACACAAATGGTTCCACTATGTTGAGGACCATTTAAAGATACCGTAAATCCTCGAGTATAGTCTGCCCTTGAGTATAATACGCAGGGGGCTATACCTCTGAAAAACCTAAACCTTGTATATAATACGTACCCCTTCTCTAACTTGAGTCAGGGAGGTCTATATAACATCCTTGGTTTGTAAAAATGTATATGGTAACGTCCTTTATTATTATTGTATATATAACATAATGCAAACGTGTAGCTTTTTTGTGCATTTTGTTTGCAGAAAATAAAGAAATAACAGTAATAATGTTTAATAAATGTTGCTTACTGCAAGTTATGGATGATTTAAGGTATTTTCGCACCTGACATCACAAAATGTGTGTGAATAAACATTTCCGGACAGCAAATAGAGACTCGGAAATTGCTTAGAAAATAATTTTCATTTTCAACCTCATATATAGTATGCACTAGGGATTTTGACCTTTAAATTTTGGGGAAAAAAATGCGGATTGTACTCGAGGATTTATGGTATTTGTAGAAGTAGCGGTGTCTGCCAGATTGTGTGTGTGTGTGTGTGTATTTGCGGATATATGTGCTTTAATTGTACAAGGTATGGGTATATATTTGTGTCATTAAGCAGTTTGGTGTTTAGTGAACAAATTCCAAAGCAAGTAGCATTTTTCACCTGGAACTACAATGCAAAAAGCAAAGGAGTCGTGGAGTTGGCAGTGAAGTATATGTTGCTGTGGATGGATGTATTTATTGTTCTGATAATTCCGGGTGTATGTATTTACATGTATTACTATGTCCATGTAAGTGCCTCTGTGTGAGTGCTTGCTTCTTGATGTGTGTGTGTGTGTGAGTGGCTGTGTGGTAAGAAGTTTGCTTTGCAGCCATATGGTTCCGAGTTCAGTCCCATTGTGTAGTACCTTAGGCAAATGTCTTTTACTATAGCCTTGGGCCAACCAAAGCTTGTGAGTGGATTTGGTTGATGTAAACTGAAACAAGCCTGTTGTGTGTGTGTGTGTGTGTGCATATATATATATATATATATATGTATGTATTATAAGCACAGGAGTGGCTGTTTGGTAATTAGCTTGCTTACCAACTACATGGTTCCGGGTTCAGTCCCACTGTGTGGCACCTTGGGCAAGTGTCTTCTACTATAGCCTCGGGCCAACCAAAGCCATGTGAGTGTATTTGGTAGATGGAAACTGAAAGAAGCCCATTGTGTATGCATATATATATATATATATATATATATATATATATGTTTGTGTGTCTGTGTTTGTTCCCCCACCATCGCTTGACAACCGATGCTGGTGTGTTTATGTCCCTGTAACTTAGCAGTTCAGCAAAACATACTGATAGAATAAGTACTAGGCTTACAAAGAATAAGTCCTGGGGGGCGGTTTGCTCACCTAAAAGGCAGTGCTCCTGCATGGCCGCAATCAAATGAGAAACCAGTAAAAGAATAAAAGGAGAAAAGAATGTAAATAACAAGGGTGGATTGTTAGCAATTTTTCGACCGAAAGGCAAAAGTACTAAGCTACGCTTAGGGAGCTCGCTTCCCCTGTC
>NC_043000.1:21276383-21301383 GCF_006345805.1 Octopus sinensis | reverse complement strand
AGTGAATTTGTGGCTGCTGTGGTTGCCATTCTTGTGTGGTACTTTGCTTACAATGCCAAAAGTCAACTTCATGTCCCTAATTAGCTTCAGAAAATAAAATTTTGTATGAAAAATTAAAATTTTTTTTTTGTGTTTTTATTTTGCAATTTGTAAAGTTTTTATTTTTTAACCTTTTCTGATATTAGAGATAATAAATTCTTGTTTGAAAATGTTGCTGGCTCTGAGTACACACCTCTGAAAAGACACAAAAAGGCAAGAATGAATAGAGATGTTATCTCGGTGTCAAATACTACAGTAATTGGCTTATTAACCATGTACATACATTAAATATGATACACAAATGGCTATTATAATCAAATACTGCTTTAACTGCATGTACTGGATTTCAAAAGAATGCATTAAATTGTTTTTATTTAGTTTCATTTAAGACTGAAATTTTTGGAAATTCTGTTGTTTTGTTTTAGTTAATATTTTATTGACTGCTTAAGGTGAGCTGGCAGAAATGTTAGCATACCGGGCGAAGTGCTTAGTGGTATTTCGTCAGTCTTTACATTCTGAGTTCAAATTCCACTAAAGTCAGCTTTGCCTTTCATCCTTTCAGGGTTGATAAATTAAGTACCAATTGTGTACTGGAGTCGATCTAATCGACTGGCCACCTCCCCCAAAATTTCAAGCCTTGTGCCTAGAGTAGAAACGAATATTTTATTGACTGCTTTTAATTGTTACTGTACTTCAAATTTTATTTTATTTTATTTTATTAACAAGTTGCAACAATTGGAGATATTCCTATTGTGCTTTGAGAGCTTCCTACTTCCAACAGGCTTTGAGTTCTATTCCTTGGTGTAAATTGATAGACACTGCTCATAGGCAAAGAGATAATCCTTGAAAGTCAGATAAAAGTATTTGATTGTCCTAAGCTGCTCCTCAATTATCAGTGAAGCAGCACTATCTTACATGCTGTATGTAAGGATCAACATGTCATTTGCTAACCTTTCCTACTGCGGATGAGATCTAACAGTCCATAGGTACTTTAACCAATGGCAAAGGTCTTGGATCTGATGTCATTCCACCTGAAATCTACAAGATTAACAGTCTTGTCTCTTTCTTTGAATGTAGTATCAGAACATTCCACTGGTTTTCAAGATGAAACGAAACCCTTCAGGTTATATCTTTGTCCATCACTGGGAAGGTCCAACTAATATAAGTAATGTTGATTGTTCACTTTGAACAGGGCCCGTCTGCCTAAGTGACAGTACAGTGTTAGAGAAGCCAATGGTACAGTCGGTTAACCTAGAATCACAAAATTGCTACAAACAGACATGTGAACTCAGAAATTAGTCAATAATAACAGGAAATGAATATCATGGCAAAACTTTGCAAACAGTCTTTCCAGAAATTGGCTGGCGAGAAAGAAAAACTTTTAAAGTGCATGATTTTATGATACATCAGTCATCATCATTGTTGTTTAACGTCTGCTTTCCATGCTGGCATGGGTTAGACAGTTTGACTGAGGACTGGACACTTATATTATGTCCTGGTGTCACTGGATGTTTTGGTTCTTGTACAGGTGACTCCACAGAGGCCAAACAAGTCTGTATTCAAATGGGGTTCTATTGATCCTGTAGCCACCTCTTAAGCTCAAGTCATCTAGCTACATTTGTTGTTGCTTCTATGATCTTGTTATTGACTTTTTGCTCATTCCCACAATGCCCAGGGATCCATAGGCCTTACTAAGGGAACAATTTGCAAATCTCTGATTGTCTACCTCCACTGGCATGTACCTGATCCTCTATTCATTCTTGCAGCAGTTCTCCACCAACTCATGGCACTTCACCCACTTTATCTCTTGTGCCTCATAGATCCTTTCTTTTAGGGTACATTTAACTCCAGTAAAATGAGCAGCCTTGTGGCCTTAGAAGCCAAAATGGTATCTAGTTTCAACAAACAGGTGATTTGAATAAACCGGTTAAATCTCATGATTTCATTTTATTTGTATCTGTGTAAAACATCAAGAAGCTTAAAACTAATTCTCCTAACTACAAAATTAAATGAACATGTTTTTCTGCTGTGACATAGCGCAAGAAAAGAACCCCATGTGTTTTTTATCTTTTGTGTTTTTTTTTAGTTTTTTTTTTAATTATGGAGATGTACTTGCATAGCAAGTGATTTGATCGTGTGCTGAAACGAAAACAATTGCAGCGTAGAAGGTGTTTGTAAGCCATTTAAGAAACACACAAAAGCCGTTCGATTCACTTCAACATTTAAGTTTTAATTTGTCAAAATATTATCGTCGCTTTAAGACCGCGACCTGTTCACTGACAGCATGGATTTTTGTCAGCGAACAGGTCGCGGATTTTAGCGACGAAAATATTTTGACAAATTAAACTTAAATGTTGAAGTGAATCGAACAGCTTTTGTGTGTTTCTTAAATGGCTTACAAACACCCTCCACGCTGCAATTGCTTAGTTTTTTTTTCTCTCTAAAATTAAAATACTGTAGCCATTTGTATACAATACATACTCATTTAATGTGCATCACTAATACTTGGCTGTGGAAATCCTGCAAAAGGGGTCGGTCAGTAAAATGCCACTTGAATATAGATCTAGGCTCAATCAACCTCTGCAGGGTCGCCTGGACAAGACCAAATTACATCGTACAGTTGCATGGAATTTGAATAGCAGACAGAAAAATGTAGTCTTTCCTAGATATCTCTAAAAGATGGGATAGTCATTGCTGGAATGTCTTAAATCATGGATTTACTCCAACAGAGACGATCTAGTGGTGGTGGGGGGCTAAGTGACATTAGCACCCTAGAAGAATAATCATCGTTTTAAAGTTCAATGTGGAATAAGCAGATTTCCTCGTAATTTCCCTCAAGAGTAAATTTAGTATCGATTATTCAAAACATTGATTTATATCATCTTTGCGTTTCCTGTGATTCAATCAGCACACATCGAAGACGAAGTGGAAGTCGTTCTGGTGATTACCAACTTTATATGTCATTTGCTCCCGAGAATTGTTCTGCACAGTAAGCAGGAATCATTGGTTTCACAGTGTTTAACTGTTGAGATAAATCAACGTTACAAGATAAACCTATCAGCCTACATGAATTTTTACTGAAATACCAGTGTAATAAAATGTAGGTAACTAATCTTCGTGTAACCTACCGATCCCAGCACTTTGATATATATATATATATATGAAACTTACAGGGTACACCGGTCCACAGGGAATTTAAATCCCAGAGCCTAAGTCAGTGAGGGACCTAGGTATCGACATGAGTGATGATACCTCTTTCCAAGTGCACATTACCAGGATGGCGACAAAGTGCAGATGACTGGCTGGATGGATCCTAAGAACATTCAGAACCAGAGATAAGGAAACCATGATGGTCCTCTGGCGGACATTCGTCCTCAGCCGCCTGGATTACTGCTCACAGCTATGGTCACCCACCAGTGTGAAATTAACAGCGGACCTGGAAGCAATCCAGAGAAGATTCACAAAGAAGATCGTCTCTTTGCAACAGCTCAGTTACTGGGAAAGGTTGAAACAGCTAAGACTCTACTCCTTCGAGAGAAGACGGGAGAGGTATGCAGTAATATATATCTGGAAGGAATTGTGCCAAATTTTGGCATTGAAAGCTACACCAATGCCAGAACGGGATGACATTGCATAGTGCCAAAGATCCCTGCAATGCTATCATGCTTCAGGACCAGTTACTGCAACAGCGTTCGCATATCAATATACATTTCTTTTTTTCTTTCTCTCTGATTCCGCAACCCACATTAGCCAGTACAATAAACATATATGTCTATTTATAGAAACTTGACCATTCTTAGTATTCTTCCCTTCCGTTTTGAGGTTTACTACTCACTTTAGAAACACCCCTCCCTCCTATACTTTTTCTGTACCCATCTCTTAGTGCCATTCTAACATATCACCCCACCTCACACACCTCATACATATTCATTACTTACATCCTTATCCCTTCTGACACCTCCTGAAATCCTCTCCCATCTCCCCTCATAATATCTTGGCCACCAACAAACACTCCTTTTTTACTTTCTTCCACTCACTTTTTTCTCATTTTCTCTTCCTCTATCTTTCCTTCTTCTTACCTCACCTTTTCCTTCTGACCTCTCTCCTCATTTTAACATACACATCTCCCATCTCAATCCACTTAATACTACGGCTACATTCTCAAATTTTCATTCACACTTCAAGACCCTTTGAATGAACAGCACATGGAATCCACATCTCCACACTTTCTATTTGTAACGACAAAATATGAACTATTGGAATTTACATTTCACGGACAAGAAGCATTTCTACCACTTCTACACACCACTTCCCTTGGATAATGGAACTGCAACTATTACATCTTTATACATATTTTTTATTTTTACTTTTATTTCCACATTCATTCTCCTATTTCTCTTTATACTCCTTATTTTCTTCTCTTTCCAAAATAACTCCTTATATTGAACTCTACTATTTCCCTCAGTATAACCATCTCACAGCCTCTCTGATGAAGGGATATCCCTAATATCACAGAAACAGCTGTAAGACTAACTTTCTCTTTATAAATTTCCTGAAAATTCCTCACAGCCTTGGCTTTGTAGTCTCATTTTATTTCACTCACTCACACGCACGCACACACACACACACATATATATTTATTTTCTTATTGCCCACAGGGTGCTAAACATAGAGGGAACAAACAAGGACAGATAAGGAGATTAAGTCGATTACATCGACCCCCAGTAATTAAGTGGTACTTAATTTATCGACCCTGAAAGGATGAAAGGCAAAGTCAACCTTGGCGGAATTTGAACTCAGAACGCAACAGCAGACGAAATGCCGCTAAGTATTTCGCCCGGCGTGCTAACGTTTCGGCCATCTCGCCGCCTTACATATATTATTCAAAAAGTACAGTATCATATATGCATCACGGCTGATCTTACCAATAGGTTTCGCACTAAACAACTCACGCACGTATTCTTTTGTGTGTGTGTGTATTGTGTATCAGAGCATGAATTTTTTTCCAGTCATGTTCATTTAGGTTTTTGATTTGCACATAGTAGCACGGTCATGTGTGTGTGTGTATTGTGTATCAGAGCATGAATTTTTTTCCAGTCATGTTCATTTAGGTTTTTGATTTGCACATAGTAGCACGGTCATGTGTGTGTGTGTATTGTGTATCAGAGCATGAATTTTTTTCCAGTCATGTTCATTTAGGTTTTTGATTTGCACATAGTAGCACGGTCATGTGTGTGTGTGTAAGACGAATGCAAAGAGGACGTGTGAGTGTCTGTTTCAGTCTGTGTCGGGGGATGGGGAGGACTGAGGGGTGCAGTGGGAAGTTTGTGTGTGTGTGTGTGGTTTTATATTGCTTTTGTTATGTTTCTCCTAAAAGGAAACTGGTTGACGTGTTAGCTGGTTGACATGTTAGTGAAGGTATTGTTTATAGGTTTGTGTGAGGACTTATTCTTTGTAAGCCTAGTACCTATTCTATCGGTCTCTTTTGACGTAAACACACCAACATCGATTGTCAAGAAATGTTGGGGGGACAAACACAATCGCCAACTTCTGCAATCACCAGGAATTTTTCGATGGAAGGGCACAAGGTTAGAAGGGAATACAATTCCAGGAGAAAAGGGCGTAATAACATTATTCTTGAGGCAGGGGAACATGCCCCTCAGGCTCCTCCTTGGGTCCGCCCCTGGGATGTTCAACTATATCACTTTCTGCATCAAGGACAACTACTTTAATTCACTGCCATTGAGGCGTGAAGTTACCACCTGAAGTTACCCTTCAGTAATTTTAATGCTCACAGCCCCTTTTAATGCTCACAGCTTCCATACTCCTTTCGAACTGGTGTCGCTAATGTAGTAACCGAATCTCTTACAATTTCCCTATTCTTTACATCAATTTATTTCATCCGCTGCACGCATCCTTAACCGACACACGGACACTTCAAATATCTTGTACTCTTTCTCACCACAAAATGTGACCTTTACCAAACTATCACCGTCACTGCGCATATCAGGTCTCCTATGGTGACCGCTATTGTAAGCATTTGAACGAAGACTCCGATTTGAAAATAACTTTTGCTTTCCTCCTCACATGTCTCGGAGACTCAGTAATGGTGATGATTTGCCATTTTTTTCTATGCCAAAAAAAGAAAAAGAAAAAAAAAAAGAAAGTAAGTACTGTCTCGAGTCCTAGGATTCAGAGGGACACTTACCCGGTTCCGATGGCGTACAAGTAACCAAGATCACAACTTTCTTTCTAAACGGGACGCTAGTACGTTGCAGGGTTCCTTATTTACAATTGAGGAGGAGGAAGAGTAGCAACGTGAAAAGAAGCGTTTTGCTCAAGAACACAAAACACCACCCGGTTCAAGAACCGAAATCACATTCTAGCGATCGGGAGTGCAACGCCCAAACCACTGAACCACACGTCTTCACTTTCTTCTATATCTAAGCGATGAAAAATAGTAAGGTTCTTCCAGACGAATCCCTGGTAACTTCCTTGACCAACGTTATGAAATTCCTTTATTCTTTTATTAGTTTGAGTCGTTTGACTGCGGCCATGCTGGAGCACCGCTTTTAGTTGAGCAAATCGACTCCAAGACTTATTCTTTGTAAGCCTAGTACTTATTCTCTCGGTCTCTTTTGCCGAACCGCTAGACAACTGGGATATAAACACACCAACATTGGTTGTCAAGCTATGTTGGTGGGGACAAACACACACACACACACACACACACACACACACACACACACACACCACACACACACACACACACACATACACGCATATTACTACGGCACTCCGTCGGATACGACGAGGTTTCCAGTTGATCCAATCAACGGCATAGCCTACTCGTGAAATTAACGTGCAAGTGGTTGAACACTCCACAGTCACGTGTACCCTTAACATAGGGAGATTCAGTGCTCTTTGAAATACAGACACAACAGAAACAGGAAGACAGAGTGAGAGGAATTTGTAGTGAAAGAGTACAGCAGGGTTCGTCACCACATCCTGCCGGAGCCTCGTGTTTTCGCTCAATAAACTCTCACAATGCCCGGTTTGGGAATCGAAACCGCGATCCTATGATCGCGAGATCGCTGCCCTAACCACTGGGCCATTGTACCTCCACACAGGGGGAGACCCTCTTCGGTCATGAATGACCATGGGATTGCACCTAGAAAGTTACCTTCTGAGGTAAAGTTTGGGCAAGATTTTTTATGGAAGACCAGCAGTCGCCCATGTATACCAGCCTACCCTCTCCACACCACTGATGTTATCCAAGGGAAAGACAAAAGCCGATACAGCTTGGTACCAGTGATGTTGCAACTCATTTCTACAGCTGAGTTAACTGGAGCCACGTGAAATAAAGTGTCTTGCTCAAGAACACAACACGCAGCCCGCTCCGGGAATCGAACTCACAACCACACGATCGTAAGCTCGACGCTCTAACCACTGAGCCATGCGCCTTCACACCTCCACACACACACATATGTATATGTGGAGGGCAATATAATATGTATACACATACACACACATCAGGTTGGTGAAAAAGTAATGTCCGATTTAAAGATCTAAGGCAAAAAGGAATAAACCAATGACTATGGAAATATCTATTCATTAACATACTCTCCATTGCTTTCAATCACCCCATTCCATCTTTCAACAACCTTATAAATGCCTCGCTTGTAAAATTCTGTAGATTTAGAACCAAAATATGAATCCAACTCATTTTCATTCTTTTCTCTTGTTGTTAACCTAAGTCCATCAAAATGGTTCTGTAGTCCTCGGAACAAATGGTAATCAGAAGGAGTAAGGTCAGGAGAATATGGAGGATGAGGCAGTATTTCCCAATTAAGTTCTTCCAAGAGAGTTTTGATCAGTCGAGCTGTGTGAAGACGAGCATTATCGCGATGGAAGATGGCACCTTTTCTGTTAACCAAGGACGCTCGCTTTTGGCTCAGAACTGTTTTCAAAGGACGAAGTTGCTCACAGTAAAGATTAGCATTAATTGCTTGGTTGTTGTCCACAGTTCATAATGGATTACTCCTTTAATATCCCACCATACACTCAATATGATTTTCTTTGGATGAAATCCTGCTCTCTGTTGTTGAACTGGCCATCCTCCTCGACTCATCCAAGAACGGCGGCGTTTAATATTATGGTAACGAATCTATTTCACATCACTTGTAACAAGCCTGTCTAAAAATGTTGTTTGATGATTGACAACAAGCAGCACGCTGTAGTCGTTTCTCTGGAGACAGCTCATGAGGGACCCGTTTCCCAGCCACTGAAACCTTTCCAATGTGTTTTAGCTGGCGTACCACGGTTGTATGGGCCACGTTTAACTGTTCTGCAAGTTCCCTAGTGGTAACGATAGGGTTCTCTGAAACAAGAGTTCCAACATTTCGGAATCAATTTTTTTTTGGACGATACTCTTTTGGCTCTACTTTCAAAGTGAAACCACCACTTTGGGGACGGGAAAACCACCTCCTACAACTTCTTTCATTCACTACATCATCCTCATAAGTGCTCTGAATGGATCTTGCTGCCGCACTTGCATTAAAACCTTTATGAAACTCGTAGAGTAAAATATTTCTTATGTGATATTTAGATGGGAGAAACAAGGTGGTAACATTTTCTGAGAATTATGGCCAGAAGTTAGATAATCTGAAAGAAAATAGTACAAATTAGAAACAGAGATATCTTAAAACTATAACAAAAGGTAAAAAAATTGATAAATTCTCTCTCTGAAACATTTTTTCTAGAAATCGGGCATTACTTTTGCACCAACCTGATATATATATATATATATATATATATATATATATATATATATATATATATAGATAGATATATGCATATATATATATGTGTGTGTGTGTGTGTGTGTGTGCATACACACACGCACACATATATATGCTTTCGGTGCGAATGGTTTTGTCAAGCGACGTCGAGTTTTACAATCCTGTAAATAATATTAATGGTATTTTATAAGTTTGAAGCTTATAGCGATCACCGTGCAATGACTAAGGGAAGTCGTCTAATGGCATTCCTGTTACGCATGTGACGCGAATGGGTAAACCAACTTTTTCATGTCGAGGACTTATATGCCGCATTATTAGACTATTTTCCTTAGTCTAATAGTGATATAATAGTGATATTATAAGCTTCAAACTTGTAAAGTACCATTATTATCATTTATACACACACACACACACACACACACACACACACACACACACACACACACACACACCCCTATATATATATATATTTACAGGGGTTGGACAAAATAATGGAAACACCTGGCATCATAATATCATAATTTTGATATATCTAGAAAACCGTCAAAAGCTTGTTTATTTTTATGGTTTTTGATTTGTTATTAGTGTTGCTAATAACGTTGTATACGTTTTGCTAAAATTGATGTTTCTTTTCAGATATCATCAGAAAAAGGTAATTAAAATTCATTAAAATGACAGATCTATCAGACTTTCAAAGAGGTCAAATTGTTGATGCTCGTATGGTAGGCGCTAGCGCAACGAAAACAGCCGAAATGTTTGCTGTATCAAGACGTACTGTCTCGAAAGTAATGACAGCCTTTGAGAAAGAAGGAAAAGAACCTCCTCGTTGAAACAAAACTCCGGAGGAAAACCAAAACTTTCAGATAGCGATCGTCGGAATCTTACGCTAATTGTTAGAAAGGATCACAAAAGTATAGATCCTAAAATGACTGCAGAGCTTAATGACTACCTTGAGAACCCAGTTTCCACAAAAGCTGTTCAGTGGGAGCAGCACAAAGTCGGATTTCATGGGAGGGTTGCAATCAGAAAACCACTGCTTTCAAAAACAAACGTTGCAAAGAGTGGAGTAAAAACCTACAGAATTGGTCCCTAGAGCAGTGGAAGAGAGTTACTTTCTCGGACGAGTCATTTTTTACTTTATTTCCAACCATCGGCCGAGTGTATGTGTGGAAAAAGACAAAAGCAGCATTTGACCCGGACTGCCTTATTCCAACTGTTAAAGATGGAGGAGGATCTGTGATGATTTGGGGGCTATATCTTGGAAATCCGCCGGCCCAATGGTTTCCCTTCATGGCAGAATTAATAGTCAAGACTGTTTAAGCATTTTATCTAATCAAATTCATCATATGGTTGCGGAACTGTTTTCGGAGGGAAACGCAATCTTTCAGGATGATAATGCACCAATTCACACAGGTAAAGTTATTACTGAATGGCACGAGGAACACTCTAGTGAAGTTGAACATCTTACCTGGCCACCACAGTCCTCAGATCTCAATATTATTGAACATTTATGGTGCATTTAAAAAAACAATTAAGGAGTCGAAATCCTCCACCATCATCACTACAAGAACTGTAGACTGTTTTAGCTGAAGAATGGACAAAAATTCCTTCGGAAACAATTTAAACTTTGTACGAGTTCATACTTCGAAGATTTCAAGCTGTAATTACTACCAAAGGCGGTCCTACCCCATATTAAAATAAATTTATTTGAAATTTCAAGGTGTTTCCATTATTTTGTCCAATCCCTGTATATATATATATATATATATATATATATATATATATATATATAATATATATATATATATATATATATATATATATTAAGGTATGTAGAAAAATACAACATGGACAAGAACGTATAACTCTTAGAAGACGATACAATAAACATGGACAGGACATTCGAACCCCTCAGTCTTCAGTCAAGAACCGGATCATCGTAGTAATTTCGGCTGATTAATCTTGAGATTACTAGATCACGGCCAGCCCTCCAAGAAAAACTAAGCAACGAGCATTAGAAAAACTAAGCTGGAAGCGTAGATTTCCTGGAAGAAGGATCGAATGCATACGAACACCAGGACAGCAAAAGGGACAGATATAAAAAAAAAAACAAAAAACAATAATGGAATACAGAAACATGAAATACAGAAGCATTAACGGTGAAAACAACAAGTGTCTTACGACTGATAACAAGCAAACAAATTTTTTCTCTGGCGCATTGGAAAAAGCCTTTATAGCGGCGGACGAAAAACAACGATGTTAACACGACGAGGGTCAGGAGCTGAAAGGCAGATTTCGGCCAACAGTCACGTGACAGAGAAGAGGGAAAAGAAAAGAAAGAGAAGCAAAGGAAGAGAGAGAGAGAGAAAGGGGAACAAAACGCAACAAAGAGAGAGAAGAGAGAGAAAGAAGGAATCAGAGAGGAGAAGGGATGGGTGTCGAAGAATGACCTGTGAGTGCAGAGCGAGACAAAGAAATAGGAGGGTAGTGGAAGACTAGACCAAAGGATCAGAGGAAAGAGAAGATTCTTTCAGTTTCCGTCTACCAAATCCACTCACACGGCTTTGGTCGGCTCGAGGCTATAATAGAAGACACTTGCCCAAGGTGCCACACAGTGAGACTGAATCCGGAAACATGTGGTTGGTAAGCAGGCTACTTACCACACAGCCACTCCTGCGCCTATAAATGTCATGGAATTTTCTTGGAAGAATACTAAGCTTTGTACCCGTTACTTTCCGGTATTTTTTTTTTTATACAAGAGTGTTTCCGCACTCAGAAGGTCAATTTTCTCAATCAACCGCATTGGGATGGTACTTATTTTATCGTTTCCGAAAAAGCAAAGGTAACCTCAGCAAGGTTCGAACACAGAACATAAAGCCGGAATAATTATCACGACACGATTATTCTGGCTCCATAGTCGGTAGACTTCTTATTTTCCTATAATTCGAAATAAGGATTCTACAAATTCGCCAATGAGCGCGTGTGTATGTGTGCGTATGTATGTATGTATGTATGTATGTATGTATGTATGTATGTATGTATGTATGTATGTATGTATGTATGTATGTATGTATGTATGTATGCATGCATAACATATAAATAAAATACTCTTTAACCTATTTCACAAGGCATAATAATGTAGTAGTCGATGATAAAGGATAGAAATAAAGTGAAACGTGAGAGAGGGAGAGAGAGACGGAAAGGGTGAGAGAGGGAGAGAGAGAGAGAGAGAGAAATAATATATTGGGTGGATAAATATAAAATAAAATAAAATGAGTGAGAGATAAGGCATTAATCAATAGCTAACTATCAGTGGAGTTATTTGCTGAATAAGATGTAGCAGATGATTCAAAGAAACTGGCGGCCATGATGAATGAATATAGAAAGAATATTTTGAAGCATAGTTTTGATTTATATCCGTTTCAAGATCGTACCCTAATTCGTTACATGAAAGTAATTATATCTATTTTGAAAGATAGGACGGTCGCCATTTATAGTCGGTCGTCGTCATCGGAGCCTCCGTTTTGTTGTAGAGCACGAGAAGAATATGTTGCTGCTTGTATCGATCTCTGCTGAACAAATATCTAATTTTCAAGAACAAGATTCAATAAGCTGTGTGGGATTCATTTTCTGTAGTAAGAACAGTTATTAAGCAGAATTTAAATTCATCATTTTACAATCTCTTAATTCCAGCATTTCGTCGACTATATGAAATCTGTGGATGTCACGCGTGAGGTAATTCTTGAAGGGGCCGTAGTGCAGTGGTAAGTTTATGGGAAAACGATCCTGGGATCTTTTCGGTTTGAACGGCAGTTTTTTCTAGCGGTGTCATATGAAATTGTCACCCATAATTATGACGCTAGTATCGATCTATTGCATTTCAATCTATTTTAGGGTTAGGGTTAGTTAGGGTTAGGGTTAGGGTTAGGGGTGGGGGGAAGGGTATCTTTTTTTTCTTCACAAATGTAAATAAACCCAATCTGTTTCTTAAACGAGGGACATATTCATACGGCACAGAATGTTGTTTACCTCAATGGACGTCAGTGATTGGTTGAACTTGCAGAAATTGAAGAAAAAAAAACACAAATATCTTACAAACTATAGAATTTTCTCAATAAAGCCAAGAGAAAAAGATGTTTTATAAACACATTCTACCAGTATACGAAGTTTAAAATTTTTTAGTTACCTAGAAATTATGCTAAAAACTGCCGTTCAAACCGAAAAGATCCCGATCCTGTAATCCGGTTTCGATTTTCAGCTGAAACCACGTGAATTGAAAATATCTAATTTTCAAGAACAAGATTCAATAAGCTATGTGGGATTCATTTTCTGTAGTAAGAACCGTTATTAAGCAGAATTTAAATTCATCATTTTACAATCTCTTAATTCCAGCATTTAGTCGACTATATGGAATCTGTGGATGTCACGCGTGAGGTAATTCTGGAAGGGGCCGTAGTGCAGTGGTAAGTTTAGGGAAAAACGATCCTGTAATCCGGTTTCGATTTTCAACTGAAACCATGTCGATTAAACCTTTAGTACTCTTACAAAAGGAATGAACACCATTACAATTCCCTTTTCTTCCTCACCCATCAATATATCACATTTTGTCATCATGTCTAACTTACTGAGTTTGCCATCATTTTGTCATTATATCTAGCTTGCTGAGTTTAATCGGGCATCGTACAGAGAAACGTTGCATTATTTATTCCGGCTGCCGGCGTTATACGTTCAAATTTCTCCGAGTCAGCTTTAGTTTTCATTATTTTAGGGCCGATAAATAAACTACCAATCCGGAACGGGTGTTAGTTCTTCTTTTCGCTTTGTCACTCTACTTCTTTTTGGAAGAAATCGTCTGTAGTTAGATCCAGAAAGGGATGGGCTCCGCTTTTAGATCTGTATAAGCTTGGGGCTCCCGGAGGCTTGAGCAAACTCAAAGGCTGCCCCGGGCAGTACAACTTCAGTGGGGCCCCGTCAAGTTTACATAAAAATGTTCAAGATATACAGTATGTCAGTGAAGTCATTTGTCGCAACTAAATAATAAAAACTCGGGGGTGGGGGTGAACTCAAGAGGGGTGGTTGAGGGGAACGTGCCCTACTCCCTCAAGAAAAGAAGTGCACCCTTCTAAATAATGTTATTACGCCCTTTTCTCCTGGAATTGTATTCCCATCTGGCAAAGGCGGCGAGCTGGCAGAAACGTTAGCACGCCGGGCGAAATGCTTAGCAGTATTTCGTCTGCCGCTACGTTCTGAGTTCAAATTCCGCCGAGGTCGACTTTGCCTTTCGGGGTCAATTAAATAAGTACCAGTTACGCACTGGGGGTCGATATAATCGACTTAATCCGTTTGTCTGTCCTTGTTTGTCCTCTCTATGTTTGGCCCCTTGTCGGTAGTAAAGAAATATGTATTCCTATCTGACCTTGTACCTTCCCTTCGAAAAAATTCCTGGGACCGCACCCGAAATTTATGTGATGTTTAAATAGAAATGGGGAGTTTATGTTTTCTAATTACAAGTATTGATTGTTCCACGTAGACATTAAACTTGAGATTTTTGAAGAAACGTTGAAATAAGTAGTTGTAACACACATTCCTTTCCCAAAGTGTAAATAAATGGACCCCTTGACCTTAAACAATTTTGCAATATAACAAATATTTCACTGCACACATTTCTTATTCTTCTGTATTATACCTACGTCGAAGAAAATGCCCAGATCCCTATCCCTTTTCAGTTTTGAATAATTAATGCTCACATCTTGACCATCGTTCGTGACTGGCCATAATTGCACTTTATACTATTGACCTAACTAATATAGCTTTCGTTCAACCCGTGTCCATTTTACTATATTCTTGTAAATCCAAGACTTTAGAAGCCAATTTCATTGATTAGTTTTTCTCTTCTGGGATGGCTTCTATTCCACAATATATATAGGACAATGTAGAACTATTTACGTCCATTATCTTGTAACGTTTTTGTTTGGAAAACGAATATTTACTGTAGTTATTTATGGACCCGTCAATAATTTATCTTTAGTTCATTTCTTCTTCTTCTTCTCTTCTTCTTCTTCTTCTTCTTCTTCTTCTTCTCTTCTTCTTCTTCTCTCTCTCTCTCTCTCTCTCTCTCTCTCTCTCTCTCTCTCGCCACTCTATCATTCTTAATTTCTCTCATATTTGAATCAAACGGTATTGTTATCTCTCGCAGTCTAGTCGCCACTATTATGATTTCTACAAAATGACCGCTATAGTACTTACTTATTACAAGATAACTTTTAACTTTTCTCTCACGTTTATCAAAATGTCGATCTCTTCATATTCTTCATACTACCTATAAGGTCTCATCATGATGTCGTAAATAGGTGAGGCTGGATCTAGTGACGTGTGTGATGTTTCTAAGGGATTTGATGTTATAAATGGAATATCACCTACGCAATTCGCGCATATATTGTGTTGTTAGATAAATTCATTCGTTCTTTCTTATTCATTTCAATCCTTTCCTTTGTCATTTGATTTAAGATGAAAAATATGTCATTTTTTATAGCTCTATTCTTGCATCTTTTATCGTTTGTTTCATTCATTAGACTGCGGCGATTCTGCAGCACCACCTTGGAGTATATTTAGCCGAACGGATCGATCCTAAAACTTATATTTTTTTCAGCCTGGTACTTTATTCTTATTTCTTTATTGCCCACAAGGGGCTAAACATAGAGGGGACAAACAGGGACAGACAAATGGATTAAGTCGATTACATCGACGCCAGTGAATAACTGGTACTTAATTTATCGACCTCGAAAGGATGAAAGGCAAAGTCGACCTCGGCGGAATTTGAACTCAGAACGTAACAGCAGACGAAATACCTATTTCTATTTATTTACTACCCACAAGGGGCTAAATACAGAGAGGACAAACAAGGACAGACAAACGGATTAAGTCGATTATATCGATCCCAGTGCGTAACTGGTACTTATTTAATCGACCCCGAAAGGGTGAAAAGCAAAGTTGACCTCAGCGGAATTTGAACTCAGAACGTAGCGGCAGACGAAATACTACTAAGTCCCTAATCATTTTGTTCGACACACTAATGATTCTACCAGTTCGCCTAGCACCCAGTCAATACTTTTGACGGGAGATATTTGAAGGACACCAGAACTTGACCGTTACTTTTTTTTTATCGACGTCGTTCAGTGGCTAAGCACGGATACGATGAATTACAGTTCTCCATAGAAAATATATAGTTTAAATTCTGAATCCACAATATCAACAGCATTAAGCTAAAAAATATTTTTAAAATTCTGTTTCAGAAACCAATTTGTTGTGATCTTACAATTTAATAAACAAGCATAAATCTGGTCTTTATGGCGGCTTCTTGTGCGGTTGTTTCTTTTACAAAAATGTTTGTTGTTTTAAACTTCTTAACATGTATCATTGACTTTTCGCTGGAATTCACATTTTCATAAAGGTTCTTGGTTATAGTTTGAAAAGTTCTCTTCGAATAATATTTCTCAAAACAAACATTGTCTTGGTTATTAGACACACTGCTTTATTTTTAACATTTCCAAATAGATGTTTGTTTGTCTATTCCTCGTTAAATGTACAACCGTTCTTTCTTTTATAATTTGTGTAGCAATCATTGTTAACAAGAAAGCCAAAATATATCTCATATATTGGTTTCAAATTTTTGGTATAAAAGGGGTGAGTCGATTACATCAATCCCAGTCCTCAACAGGTACTTATTTTATCGACGCCGAAAAGATGAAAGGCAAAGTCAACCGTGGCGGAATTTGAACTCAGAACGTAAAGGTAGACAAAATGCCACTAAGCATTTTTGTCCGGTGCGCTAACGATTTTTCCAGCTCGCCGCTTTATGTATCTCATAAATTAAAAAACGATCTACTGATTCAGAACATCCAAGCTCAAGAAATATATAGATTTCTTACGTAGATAATGGCTACACAATTGTCGGCAGGGAGCAGTCGGGTATATCAATCGCAATGTTTTACTGGTACTATATTTTACCGAAATCGGAAGGATGACAGGAAACATTAACCACAGTTGGATTTGAACTCAGAGCTTAAAAACCGTAACTAAATATCGCAAGGCATTTTGTTTGATATTCTATGGTATATTAGAGCTTACGTCTGTTATTTTGTATTAGATGGTAGGGAGAAAGGTGGATAAGAAACACATCTCTATCATTCTATCTTAAAATCGCCACTATGATATATCGAAACATTCTCCATATATATCATGGCTATTACGCAGTACTTGTGCTGTGTATATCATTGCATATAATTTACAATATTTTTTTAGATAGAAGAGTGGAAAAGTTAGAGCTGTTAGCTTTTCAGGGGTCACGAGACCAGTGGAAGAAAGGAAAAAAGTTACCCTCAGATCAGAGACTAGCTCTAAATGCTTGTAACAAGTGGACTTCTCCAAGGACATTCAAAGGCCATGTGGTGGTAGTTAAGCTAAATAACATATTATATCTCAGCGTGGAAGGTGCTTATAAGCCATTTAAGAAACACACAAAAACCGTTAGATTCACTTCAACATTTAAATTTAAATTGTCAAAATATATTTGTCGCTTTGAGATCGCGACCTGTTCACTGACAAAAGCAGCACAAAATTTTGTCAGTCTGAAAGCGACGAAAATATTTTGACAAATTAAATTTAAATGTTGAAGTAAATCTAACGGTTTTTGTGTGTTTCTTAAATGGCTTATAAATACCTTCCACGCTGCAATTGTTTTCGTTCCAGCACACGATCTCAGATAGGTCACTTGCTATGCAAGTACATCTCCGTAATCATGTTAAATCTGCCATTCCTAAAGCATGAATGCTCCTTCCAACGGGCTTCTACACTGCTTCCGTGCACTAAATTTTACCCACAGGTTGTTCCTAGACATGCCAAAGGCGTCTCGTTGTAGGATTGAAAAAACGAAATCATATAGCTAGAAAACAAACCTTTATTGCCATGCATACAATTAATGTTTTGTCTGGTACCCGCTCAAATATATGTATGTATGTATGTATGTATGTATGTATGTATGTATGTATGTATGTATGTATGTATGTGATGTCAGGTCACTTTCGAGTGCTACTGGTAACATGTAGCCCAGTACAACCTGTTGCATGGTCGGGTCGTCGGCGACTAAACCGGCAACCCCACCAAGCTTGCTTGGTGAGGAGGGTGTTTATTGGGCACCCTGAGGGATGAAAAAATAAAAGTCGTCAAAGGGCGGAGGAACTCTTGAAAGTCAACGGCCATCCAATAAATGTCTTAAGGCTGTATCATGCGCGGGGACATAGAAATAATCGGACTGAATACCCGATCGCGCGGTTAAACCATTGGGAGTGAAGGACTCCTAGCCTTTGTTAGGGCATCCTTCTAGGAGAAGGTAACTCAGGTAACTGGGATAACTCCGACATAAAACCTGCGGCTCAGTGGTTACCGATGATGTTGACTTGTTCTTCTTTTCGGATTATGGCTGTTGTTGCTTAGTGAGTGGGATTGAATCAGTGCACAGCCTTTCCTCACTTTAAAAAAAATCTTCTTGTACAGGCATTGCATGATAACAACATTGATTAAGCTTCGTGCAATGGCCATACTCGATAACGAGGGGGCAGCCACCATATGTATGTATGTATGTATGTATGTATGTATGTATGTATGTATGTATGTATGTGTGTGTGTATGTATGTATGTATGTATGTATGTATGTATGTATGTATGTATGTGTGTGTGTATGTATGCATGTATGTATGTATGTATGTATGTATGTATGTATGTATGTATGTATGTGTGTGTGTATGTATGTGTGTGTGTATGTATGTATGTGTGTGTGTATGTGTGTGTTTGTGTATATTTGTGTGTGTGTGTAACATTGTCAGGGTTACAATGCAGCTTTGGCAACGACATAGAAATCCATGTCCTTATCTTTAGTGATTGCTTAATGGTACATTATTGAAAATATTTCTGTTTACATGTCTCTGATGAGTCTTTAGAAAACTGTGTAATTAGTACCCCAACTGCATAAATAATTAAATAACAGCCGCACTTTAACTTAATGCTAACCATTTATATCGCACTTAAAAGAGTGTAATATTAACCATTTATATTGTACTTAAACTAGCTTGATTTTAACATTTACGTCACGCTTCAAGTAGCATGATGTCATAATTTATGTCCTAGAACTTACGGATGGGTTGGATAATACCTTATGATAACAATACTAACAACATTACTAACAATACATAATCGAATGAATACAACGGTTTGATATAAGTTTGTGTATAGGAGAGTGTGGGAAAAAAACCCTGCTCACATGGTATTCATTTGTTCGTACACACACATGCACACACACATTTTCTCTTTCTCTTTTTTCACTCTCTCCTTTCTCTTTCTCTCTCTTTCTCTTGCACACGCTAATGTACATTTGTATGTTTGGCAAAAGAAAACAAAAGGATCTTTTCGGCTTGAACGGCAGTTTTTAACATAATTCCCACGTAACTAAAAAATTTTAAACTTCGTATACTGGTAGAATGTGTTTATAAAACATCTTTTTCTCTTGGCTTTATTAAGAAAATTCTATAGTTTGTAAGATATTTGTTGTTTTTTTCTTCTTCAATTTCTGCAATTTCAATCAATCACTGACGTATATAGAGGTAAAAAACATTCTGTGCCGTATGAATATGTCCCTCGTTTAAGAAACAGATTGGGTTTATTTACATTTGTGAAGAAAAAAAATACCCTTCCCCCACCCCTAACCCTAACCCTAACTAACCCTAACACTAAAAGAGATTGAAATGCAATAGATCGATACCAGGGTCATAATTATGGGTGACAATTTCATATGATACCGCTAGAAAAAAACTGTAGTTCAAACCGAAAAGATCCCATTTGTATGTTTGGCAAAAGAAAACAAAATGTAGTCAATAAATAATATTTCTGGATTTCTTTTTTATTGGCAAGTACAACACCGCACGAATTTCACTTTGTTATAAAAGCTCTTAAGTCAAGGGAAGGTAACTCTCTGATACATTGGCCATATCTGCTTGCTAGCTAATGCTTCAGCAAATCACAAACGAGTTACTCTTTGCTGACACCCCGCATATTACAGAAAGGCTACGTTTCAGCGAAAAGCCTTAAAAAAGAACGAAAATTTGCCCAAAGTTTTTATCCTATACTTGCCGATAAAAAGATATAAATGATATTAAGAATCATCCAACATTATTTTCCTTTTTTTTCTGCTGTATATGTGAATATATTTCAGCTGTCTAATATTCTAATCGGTAAATATACTTTCGCTCTCCTAACTGTATAATTCTTATGCAAATGGCGTCCGAGACCAATTTAATCTGTCAATAGAACTTAGCTCTGTCTACCAAGAAGATTTCTATGTATGAATTTATGTACAAATGTAGCTTTAAAGTACATTTATGTCAATAAAATATGCTCAATCAGTGTAAGGAATTAAAAAAGACTATTTTAGAATTGCAGTATTTTCGAATAGTCGCCTACAGGAACTGATATCTGCTTGTAAATGCTTTCAGTCTAGTCTAACATATACACACGCACGCACATGCACGCACTCGCACGCGCGCACACGCACACACCACACATATACACGCACAAATATACGTAAATGCACACAAAGCATACTTGCGTATACACACACATACACGCTTACTTTTAGATGTACACACATTTTTTTCTGGGTTGGAGAACGTGCCTTTACACTTATTTGAGAGTTAATTTGAAGAAAACACGAAGACGAGATGTGTGTACGTAGCTGAGTGCGTGCGCACGTACGTGTGTGTGTGTGTGTGTGTGTGTGTGTGTGTGTGTGTGTGAAAAGTTTGTAAAAACAAGCATGTTGAGTGGATAAGCTGTGAGAAACTTCTGCGTCTTGAAATACAAAATATTCTACCTATTTACTGCCTATTTCATATTCTCGGCATGTTACATATATTTTACCACAATCAACAACAACAATAGTAACAATCTTATATAGTAAAAGACAAGTTGTGTGTGTGTGTTGTTTGAACCACTTCTACGCTTCAATTCGACTAGGATTTGAACCCACTATGCAATGGTACGTGTTTGATCTTATATATCAAAAGGCAGGTTGTCTATGTGTGTCTTGTTTGAACCACTTCTACTCCTACAATTTTTAACTGAATTTCACCAAATTTGACATGTGTGCTCTCTTTAACTTAGAACGATTTTTCTTATAATTTTCTCCTCGAAATTCCGCGCCCCTAACATAAATAGACTATTCTCAATTCGCCTAGGATTTGGCTTGAGCCAGCGAAAAATGTGACACACACCGAGCTGGAAAAAATCAATACTTTACTTTGTTAGCTGTGGCGAGCTCTTATCTATTTCTTTACTACCCACAAGGGGCTAGGTGGCGAGCTCTTACCGACTGCTTGCACAGTACTGCCAGCAGTATTCATTTGCGAGTTACGATTTGCCTCTGTTTTCAGGCGAGCGCTCTTTTTCATATAATTATTCCAACTTAAACTAGCC
Organism: Octopus sinensis; assembly: GCF_006345805.1. Lineage (NCBI taxonomy): Eukaryota > Metazoa > Mollusca > Cephalopoda > Octopoda > Octopodidae > Octopus > Octopus sinensis. The sequence continues at coordinate 21,280,021 of NC_043000.1, read as the reverse complement.
GCTTCAAATCTCTTATCCAAAATTAAAAATCCTTAATTCGGTCTGTTTGATTAACATTTTTGCCAACTGCATTTTACTATTTTTTGGGTACTACGCATTAACCGCTTTTTCCTTAGGACTTTTTCTATTGCGTAAACTGATAATTTTCCACCATGCCTGGACGCAAAGATCCAATATAGGTCGGTAAACAAATGCTGCAAAGAAAAGTAAACGTATGCGTGTAAATGAATCTGTCGAGGACGTCGCCAGGAGGAACTCTCTCAATGCACTTAGGATGGCTTCAGCGCGAAGAAGGGAATGTGAAGAGCAGCGTTGTGATCGGTTAGCACGTAGTGCTGTACAACGAGCCGCCCAGAGCAACGAGCAACGTTCAGCACGCCAAAAAAGAAATGCCTCCTCTACTGCCACTGCACGAGATTCAGGGGATGCAGCACAACGCGTAGATCGACTTACAAGAGATGCTTCCTCAGCTGCATAGAATGCAGCACAACGCATAGTTCGACTTACAACCCAACAAAACAGCAGGTAAACATACTATTTCTCTTTATGTCATATCTTTAGGCTCAACCTTTCTATCTGCTAAACAGCACATGTCAGCAGTTATGTGGTAAGCAAAATAAACTCAATTACTGCCGGTTTTTTTACAGATCGACCTGTAATCTAGAATCCTTGTCCGGTACCGGATCGATCCAAAAATCTAATCAGTTCGTGCCAGTCACGAGGGCAAACATCCCTGAAAGTTTCATCAGAATCCATCCAGTAGTTCTTGAGATATCTTGTTCACGGACAAACAAACACAACTGAAAACAATACCTTCGCTAAGGCGGAGGCAATCATGCATTTTTATAAATGTGTGTGTATGTGTGTGTGTGAGTGTCTTTGTGTGTATGAGGGGGAGAGAGAGAGGGGAGAGGGAGAGTGAGGTTGTTCTTGAGTACTACTAATAATATGCAACTCACTATAGCCTGTTGCATGGCCGGGTTATCGTCGATTAAACCGCCAAGCTCTTCAAGTTTGCTTGGAGAAGAGAGTAATTTTGGGCATCCAGCAAGATGAAAGGGAAAATATGTCAAAGGGTAGATGAACTCAGGGCAGTCAACGTTCATCTCCACTGACATTTACATTTGCTTGTGTGTGTGTGTGTGTGTGTGTGTGTGTGTGTGTGTGTGTGCGCGCGCGCGTTTAGCTGTATGTTTCCATTTTATTCAGATGGAGAAATAAGTAGCCTTCATCTTCACACCAGAATCAAAATTTCATGGGTTACAGGAAATTTTGCCATGAGCATTTTTGCCGTAAGAAATTTTGTTTTTAAATGATCTCAGCATGCTTTTTTTAATGTTTAATTTTGAATTAAGAATTACTTAACGCTTTGATAAAACTTGTTATCATTCTTTCTTCTTTTATATTTAAAAAAATGCTGATATAATGCACTTTATCAACGATCATACGGCAAATTTGTCATATGTGAATTTTCCTTTACGGCGAATTTTCTGGACACAGTTTTATAATTTGGACATGCACCAAGTTCAGTGTTACTACGAGATCTGGAGATCTCTTCAACCAATTTGGCAGTCTCTTGTATTCTCATATAAGCTCAATTGTTTTAATTTTATATTGCCACTGGGAAAGTTGTGTAAGACCGAGTGGATGAGCCTGGTGTGCGCACAGTTCTTTCTCACTTATAACAAAAACAAAGCAAAACCTACACATCTGGCATCCGTGTCTAGCGAGCAAAGGTTTGTGGCACAAATCTCCATCTAAGTGCCAAATAGTCTTTTTCAGGTAATTGGAGAACTCCGCACATCTGCAACAATGAAATACTGCCATTTCTGTAGTTTCCAGCACATACTCATTTCTGAGCTACAACATGTTTCACAAGTACATTCACCCGAAGAGATGCCGGAATCGGTTAACAACTTCAAAACTGTATATGACCGCTTCGGTCTTACAGTCAATATCTAGAAGACCAAAATGCACAAACCACTCTAAACTCATTCCCTCCAGATTTTCACGTTCCCATCTCCAAAACACAACTGGAACAAGAGAATTAGTTCCCTTATGTCGGAAGCATCCTTTCCACACATTCCAACACCAGAAAGATGTCGAGAACAGGATCCGAACTGGTCGTGTGTGTGTGTGTGTGTGTGTGTGTGTGTGTGTGTGTGTGTGTATGTGTGTGTGTATGTCTAGGGAAAACCTCTTGATTTAGGCAATGATTGGATATATGTCTATGTTCTATGAAGGCGGCGAGCTGGCAGAAACGTTAGCACGCCGGGCGAAATGCTTAGCAGTATTTCGTTTGTCGCTACGTTCTGAGTTCAAATTCCGCCGAGGTCGACTTTGCCTTTCATTCTTTCGGGGTCGATAAATTAAGTACCAGTTACGCACTGGGGTCGATATAATCGACTTAGTTCGTTTGTCTGACCTTGTTTATCCCCTCTGTGTTTAGCCCCCTGTGGGTGATAAAATAAAAAAGAAGAGATATGTCTCTGTTCTAATATAATGCATTTTATCAAGGATTTTTGCTCGAGTTCCTTGTTTTTCATTTGAAACAATAAAGTTTCAAAATCCGACATTAACGTTTGTAGGCGTTCATGGTCATGTGTCCAGGGGAAAGTGAGAACATAGACTGGAGCAGGATTACTTTTCTATCTTCTCCACGTGACATTGACATTTGTTGAAGTGCCGCGTAGTTAGTCTTGGTCTTCATTGATTAATGATGGCAGGAACTTTTACGAGCCATCGATAATGAACCTTTTATGACGGCAGTCGAGCTGCCTCACATTTGTGACAATGAAATACCATCTCTTCTGTAGCTTCCACTTATAGTACAGATGCATTACAGGCAGGAGCAGTTGTGATTCTCTGGTCCCCTGCAGATGAGGTGCCGCATGTTTAAAGTCATTGTCTTTGTTGATCACCATTGAATGGACATGGTATCCTTAGGCATTTTCTGTTCGTAGGCTCAGGAATAGAGGAGGAAGGAAGTGCGGTTTTTCTTGCTAAAATTTGTACTCACTTAGCAAATTTACACCCATTCAAATTTGCACCGATTAAGCAAATTTCGTTCCCACACTTATCTTTCTGCTTTGTTTATTTCTCTCTCCGTTTATTCAGCTAGTTATCTATTGACAGTTACTCGGTCATCATATTTGAGACAAACAGTCAATCATATGTACACGCGCGCTTACCTATTTCTTTACAACCCACAAGGGGCTAAACACAGAGGAGACAAACAAGGACAGACAAACGAATTAAGTCGATTATATCGAACCCAGTGCGTAGCTGGTACTTAATTTATCGACCCCGAAAGGCTGAAAGGCAAAGTCGACCTTGGCGAATTTGAACTCAGAACGTAACGGCAGACGAAATACAGCTACGCATTTCGCCCGGCGTGCTAACGTTTCTGCCAGCTCGTCGCCTTACCCCTACGCATTCATATATACACAGATACACACGCCACACACACACATTAATCGTTTCCGTATAGATTGACGAAACTCTTACACCTTGCGGATCTTCGGAGGAAATTGATTTACCAAGTTAAGACATCGAAATATAATTAGAAACTGCTTCACACATTCGTCTGTTCACTTGTCAAATAAAAATGCGATAAATTCGTTTATTCACACTCATAG
>NC_043000.1:21263883-21271383 GCF_006345805.1 Octopus sinensis | reverse complement strand
ATTGGTGTTGATCTACTATGAAACTTCTACATCAATCCACACCGCCACACATACACGCACGCACGCACGCACACACACACACACACACACACACACACACACACACACACACACCACATACACACGCACGCATACATATCAAGCATACAATCACTCACACACAACACACTTTTACTTTTTCCATTCTTATCTCATACGTGATGGCGCGTAGCTTAGTGGTTAAGGTATTTGGCTCAAGATCGTAATGTCGTAAGTTCGATTCCCGGCGGTATGCTGTGTCTTTGAGCAAGACACATTATTTCATGTTGATCCAGTTTACTCAGCTGGCAAAAATGAGTTGTACCTGTAATTCAAAGGGGTCAGCTTTGTCACATTCTGTTTCACGTTGAATCTCCTCGAGAACTACGTTAAGGGCCCGCGTGTCTGTAGAGTGCTCAGTCACTTGAACGCTAATTTCACGAACAGGCCTGTTCCGTTGATTGGATCAACTGGAACCCACGTCGTCGTAACCGATGGAGTGCCCGTTACTTATCTGATATTTAGGCTTAATATACAGAAATGCGCTTAACTTGACCTGTTTCAATCATAAATAATCATTTGATATAGACCTCTCCCTCCAGCCATTTCCTTCACTATTTCCGGAAGGTCATGTGAGTAGTGTCCTCAGGTACTACCACCATAGGGTCCTGTTAGAAGCACACGTCATAACACTTTCACGGTCCCAGTACAGATCTTAGCTTGGTGCCTGGTGCGAATATTACAATCAAAACTACAATATAAAAGGATTCGAAAGAATAACCATACCTATTTCTTTACTACCCAGAAGGGGCTAAACACAGAGGGGACAAACAAGGACAGACAAATGGATTAAGTCGATTACATCGACGCCAGTGCGTAACTGGTACTTAATTCATCGACCCCGAAAGGATGAAAAGCAAAGTCGACCTCGGCGGAATTTAAACTGAGAACGTAACGGCAGACGAAATACGGCTACGCATTTCGCTCGGCGTGCTAACGTTTCTGCCAGCTCGCCACCTTCGAAAGAATAACCATACCGCATCGTTCGGGTTAATTAGGGGTACCTTTGCATCATGTGTAGAGGGGTCTGTTCGAAAAATAAAATGCAGTCTCCACTTAAACCCGGTACAACCAGTAATAAGCTTGTTACATATTCTGGAAGGCGTGGGGTAGGCGCGCAAAGGATGCATGTCCCAGAACTTCTAAGCAGGTCTAGGAAGAAGCATCCGTTAGTTATAACATAGGCCCATGATATATGAATATACCTCTGTGACTGAAAAACATTTGCTTCATTCTAACTTACAAAATACGAAAACAATATGGCAGAAAGAGAGTCAACAAGGAAACATCAGTCTACTTGATTGCCCAAGCTACTAGAAATAGCAGGAAAATATTCTTAAATTACATTTTTGTGTTCGAGAAAAAGAACATTCAACTATGTAGACCTAGTCCATCCTCAAAATAATAATAATAATCATAATTTATAACAACAACAACAACAGTAATAATAATAATAATAATAATAAATAATAATAATAATAATAATAATAATAATAATAATAATAATAATGATAATATTTCTTATGGTTTCTTAAACATTCACTAGTACAACACTAAGTACAAAAGCAAATATATGACACCCTAGGCATAACACCAACATGAACTTCCAACTTGTTGTCTCTTGGGGTCTCTGGGTGAGACTTGGAGCCAACTTGTACAAATGTAAAGCAAAAGTCAAACATATAATAATAATAATAATAATAATAATAATAATAATTAATAATAATAATAATAATATGAGAAACTTTCAAAATACAAAGACCTGGAAATAGAAGTAACCAGAATGTGGAATCTAAAAACAGAAACAATTCCTATCATAGTAGGTGCATTAGGCATGATAAAAAAATATTCAGACAAATACATAACAAAAACACCAGGACTTACAAACACATATAACATACAGAAAATTGCACTACTAGGCACTGCACACATCCTACGCAGAACACTTTCCATACAATAACCATCAGAGCATCACAACAAATCACAGCACATACCTAAGGCATACAGAGCTGCGCTCGGTAGTGAAGTGAAAGCACGCTATAAAAATAAAACTACTGAATGATAATAATAATAATAATGATAATAAGTCGACCATTTCTTATTCATGGATTACCCCAGTTCCCTCGTTGATACGGTGTATACCTTCAGTGCTGATATCAGAATGGAGTTAGAACTGAGAAAGTGTGGCGTGTTTGTCTTGAAGAGAGGCAAAATCAAATTTATAGACGGGCAAACGATACCGTCGGGGGAGGTCAAGAAGCAGATAGAAGAAACGAGCTATAAGTACTTGGGGATTTTGGAAATGGATAAACTGACTTAAAGTAGAGTACTTGTGCAGACTGAGACTGATCCTGAAGTCGAAATTAAAGGGACGGAATAAGATCGAAGCTATCAACACCTGGGCGGTTTCACTCCTTAGATATGGAGCAGGGGTAATCGCATGGACAGTAAACGAACTAAACAGCTTAGACAAAAAGACAAGAAGTTGCTAACTAGATATGGGTCACTCCACCAAAAAAGTGACAGACAGACTGAATGTACAAAGAAAAAGAGGGATAAGAGGACTTATTGGATGCGAATACAGCATTAGAGCAGAGGAAAACAACATAGCATGGTATGTAAAAAATGCCACAGAACCGCTATTATTAGAAGTAAGAAGGTCAGACTTGTGTAGGATGAAAGATTGCAAAGATAAAGCACTATACAAGGAATTGAAAACGAATGAAACTGAAAATAGATGGGTTGAAGATAAGAAGACGGAGAAAAAAGATGGCTGTGGATGACTAAAAGTGATATAAAACCGGAAACGGAGGCTCTAATCTGTGCTGCCTAAGAGCAAGCACTAAGAACAAACTATATAAAATACAGATTAGACAACACAGAAGAAAGTGATAAGTGCAGAATCTGTGGACAAAACTGTGAAACCGTGGCATATTACGAGTCAATGTACGCCACTAGCCCAGAGGGAATATAAGAGATGCCACGACAATATAGCCAGGCTTGTCCATTGGACACTTTGTAACAAGCATATACTTGACAGAGCAAAAAATTGGTACGACCACAAACCTGACGGTATCGTCGTAACTAGAAATGCAAAGATCCTATGGGATTTTGTGATTTAGTGCGAGAGATATGACAAGTTGAGAGATATGACAGGTTAACTTGGGAAGTTAAGCAGTTTTGGTCGATGAAAAAGGTAGCAGTAATACCAATAATTGTTGGAGCCCTGGGAACAGTGAGCAAAAATCTCGAGAAGTATGTGGAACAAATAGGGACTGCAATAAGGGTGGAATACTTGCAGAAAACAGCATTACTTGGAACCGCTGGAATATTCCGGATGGTGCTCGAAAAATAAGGGGTGATACCTTAGTTCACTGGTGGTGAACAGCTGGAACCGTAGTACATCTCCAGCGTTAGAAGCAGTCTAAAGACAATAAATAATAATAATAATAATAATAATAATAATAATAATAATAATAATAATAATAATAATAATATAATAATAATAATAATAATATAATAATATAATAATAATATAATAATAATGATAATAATAATAATAATAATAATAATAATAATAATAATAATAATGATAATAATAATAATAATAATGATAATAATAATAATAATAATAATAATAATAATAATAATAATAATAATAATAATAATAATAATGATTATAACTCTGAGCGAGGGCCTACAGTATAAGTGAGTACACGCACGCACGCACATACACAAATACGCATATACATATACACACACTGGTTTCTCCAAAAGCTGTACTTTTATGTTTTGCTTTGCCATGACACATCGTGGTAGTTAATCCGTTAACGGATAATCAGAATTTGTGGCTTAAAATGTTAGTGATGTACGCATTTGAAAATCTTCAAAGGAATGACAAATGATGAATTGATTGCTGATATTTTTGGAATTGGCCTGGAAACATAATTTAGCAAAATTATATTGACTGAATCTCTCATTCTCTCACTTTTTCTATCTGTCTTTCTGTCTGTTTCTCTCTCTCACTCTCTCTACCTATCTATCAGGTTTTAAGATGCTTAAAGTTATACTTAATAAATTATTTATTTATCAAACGTTTAATTGGTTGACTTATTGTCAATATACTTAACCCGTCTTCAGCTGATTCAGGAGAATGCAAAAATAAAAAGTATATATCTCGCAGGCGAAAAAAAAAGGTGGAGGTTATAGCACAATCTGCTGTATCTTTAGAACTGAAGACGCAGCCAAAACACAGGCTGAAATCGTCAGACACACCTTGACTATATACTTGTGCCCCAATACATAGGTTACAGAAACATAAGAGTCACAATAAGAGATGTCGGACACTAGTTGTGACAAAGAACATTGGACTAAGCAATGCTAACGAAAGGTGGTATGTGGTCAAGGGACGTCCAAATGGATCTGTCCTCAAGTCCTTGCGGCACCCGAAGGCTATAAAGCCATTACGAAACTGTAACCAGTAGAAGACTCTGAGACAAAGAGCTTGATATAAATAATACAGGGTTAAAAGCCATATTGATGTATTTTTCAGAGTAAAACAAACCTTAGAGCCGTGTCGCCAGAAGCTCTGGGAAGATTAAGCACAATGAAAATAATGAAAAAAATTTTTATCAAGAAAAGAAAAAAAATTTTTTCAGAGCACCATCAGCCCAAACTCTGGAGATGTCAAATGAAATATTTCTTGGCACAGTATCATAAATAGAGGTGGAGGAATGTGACTTAGTGGCTAGGGTCTTACACTCCTGATCGTACGATTGTGGTTTCGATTCCTGGACCGAGGAATTTCACGTTGCTCCAGTCCACTCAGCTGGCAAAAATGAGTAACCCTTCGACAGACCGACGTCCCATCCAGGCGAGGAATATATATGCCACAGAATCTGGGAAGCCGGCCATAAGAGCCTATAGTGCAGGAAGGACCGGTGATCCGTTTTGATCACATATAGATGAGTAAACACTTTGTCTCCTAATAGGGACAATTTGTACTACAACACCTTTATTGTCTATGAGGAAGAAATAATAATTAAAGATGAAAATATGAAGGAAGAAGTAGAAAAAAAATCACAGAAAAAGAAGATTCAACACGAAACTATAGAAATAGTGAAAAGGAAACTTCTTAACTACAATGAACCCCACCTCCACAGAAAAATAATGTAGAAAAGGAAAGAGAATGAAGATGAACTAAAATTCATTACCGTGCTTCGAAAATTAAATAAATAGTTAAGACGCAAAATTATGCATCTGTGGTACCACAGACTTTCCGAAAAAGTGAAAATAACATTCAAAAAAGTAAACTACTCGCAAAAGATAGATTACTCGTAAGATTAAAATTAATACATTACACCGAACTTAAACGTTAACACTCATACGCTGCTGGTGTTTTTCAATACAGTATGCCTCAAAATTGCTCAGTGGTGCATTTGGTAGCACCCGAATAACAATTTGAGAAATGGTTAAGGGAACAAAGTTGATGAGTGTCCTAATTAAACCTAATAAGTAAACTTCGATGTTTTATTTCGTTGAATTATATTTTGTTTTAATTCTTGTATATTTTATTTACACATTTAAAAAATTTATTTACGTACAATTTTGCGTGTGTATGCTTACACATGTGTTTATGTATGTAAATTTTTTTATTGTAGGTGTGTGTAGATATGTGTGTGTGTGTGTGTGTGTGTGTGCGCGCATATGTTAGAAACAGTAATTTGAATAAATCGAAAGGTTGCTCGTCAACGTTTTATATTTGCTGCCAGTGATGCACATTATATTCTTTATATTTTACTCATGGATGGGGACAGTCTTCAGAGCCCGGATAGAAATTAAGCTATACCTACTCAAAAACAAACATAAATATCTGACCGTTAAATTTGCAAAGTTTTAAGTTCAATTTCGCTTCCAGTATCTCAAATAAAGATTAAAGTGAACAGAATTGGAAATAAACTTAAATCGGACTTGAAGAAATGACATTTAGAAGTTTAAAACTCACTATACGTACATACATACATACCATACATACATACATACATACATACATACATACATACATACATACATACATACATGCATAATATATACATACATAAATACACACATATACCTATATCTATATGTATATATATTGTGTGAGAGAGAGAGCGAGAAATACATTGAGAGAGAATAGATATATGTGTCTGTGTGCGTGTATACACACACATATCTGTTTATATAAATATACGTACATACATGCATACATACACACATGTATAAATAAATATAGATTTAAAATGTTTATATATGTATTCCTATCTATCTATCTATCTATCTATCTATCTATCTATCTATCTATCTATCTATCTATCTATCTATCTATCTATCTATCTATCTATCTATCTATATCTTTTACTCTTTTATTCTTTTACTTGTTTTAGTCATTTGACTACGGCCATGCTGGAGCACCGCCTTTAGTCGAGCAAATCGAACCCAGGACTTATTCTTTGGAAGCCTAGTACTTATTCTATCGGTCTCTTTTGCTGAACCGCTAAGTTACGGGGACGAAAACACACCAGCATCGGTTGTCAAGCGACGTTGGGGGGACAAACACAGATACACAAACATATAGACACATAATATATACGTCGGGCTTCTTTCAGTTTCTGTCTACCAAATCCACTCACAAGGCTTTGGTCGGCCCGAGGCTATAGAAAAAGACACTTGCCCAAGGTGCCATGCAGTGGGAATGAACCTGGAACCACGTGGTTGGTAAGCAAGCTACTTACCACACAGCCATTCCTGCGACTATCTATCGATCTATCTATCTATCTATCTATCTATCTATCTATCTATCTATCTATCTATCTATCTATCTATCTATCTATCTATCTATCTATCATATGTTCATATGTATGTCTGTGTGTGTATGCACGCGCATTTTGTGTGTGCATGTATATATGTATGTATGCATGTATGTATGTATGTATGTATGTATGTATGTATGTATGTATGTATGTATGTATGTATGTTTGCATATATTTCTGTATGTACGTACGTACGACGTATATATGTATGCATGTATGTATATTATACATCATAACTACTCACGGCTCAAAAACAAGACAAGTTAAAACAAGCAAAGACAACAAAAAGCATAGATATCTGAATGATCATTGAAGAAGAACAGAATTGATGACATCAGCAATGATTATGTGAACAGAGCCAAGAGGTGTTAAGACGAAAGGACTAAAATTCTATGAAAGGAACAAATCAATCATTTAATAGGGAAATGACGGTAGAGCGGAATAAATTAGGACTGCCAGGTATAAATTAACATTTATTTAATTTAAAACGGAAACATTTTGGGACGACTCTAAGCATTGCTTTATATTACATTGTACTCCGTTGCATTTCATATAGATATTACATTTCATT
>NC_043000.1:21216383-21253883 GCF_006345805.1 Octopus sinensis | reverse complement strand
TGTGGATAAATATTTTTCTTCTATGCGTTATGAAAACAAATAGAACACTCCAGGTTTTCTTCCAATTCCTGTCGTCTGTTTTTTTTTGTCATGCTGATTCACAATTTGTATAAGTCAAAATAATAATGAATTCCCCAGTTTGTTGTTTTGTACTACTGGGATGGAAGCACTCCGTCAGTTACGACGATGAGGGTTCCGGTTGATCCGAATCAACGGAACAGCCTGCTCATGAAATTAACGTGTAAGTGGCTGAGCACTCCACAGACACGTGCACCCTTAACGTAGTTCTCGGGGATATTCAGCGTGACACAGAGAGTGACAAGGCCGGCCCTTTGAAATACAGGTACAACAGAAACGGGAAGTAAGAGAAAGTTGTGGTGAAAGAGTACAGCAGGGATCACCACCATCCCCTGCCGGAGCCTCGTGGAGCTTTTTTAGGTGTTTTCGCTCAATAAACACTCACAACGCCCGGCCTGGGAATCGAAACCGCGATCCTATGACCGCGAATCCGCTGCCCTAACCACTGGGCCATTGCGTCTCGTTTGTACGACTAACGAGAGTGAGTTTAATCGACTTTCCTCTTCCCTTTAAATTGCTCGCTTCGTGCCTAAACATCGGGCAACGTGCCTTGCAGCATAGAGTTATAGCTCATTACGTTCTGAGTTCGATCCTGCTGAAGTTAGTTTTACCTTTCATCCCTACGGGGTCGATAGAATAAAGCACCAGTAATGTACTGGGCCTCATTAATCCAGTTGTCTCTCGCCACAAATTGTTGGCCTTGTGCCTAAATGAGAAATTATTATTTAAAATTTTCTAGGCTGTCACCATTGATTTTTTTTAAAAACCAGGATTAGTTTAGTTTACATATCCTATTTATTATATAACAATGCATTACTTGTAATGTTCTTTATTTTATCATATACATATGTTTTTAACGTAAAATAAAGTTATTAGAGTCTCCAGCTGTTGTATTAATATGAATAGCTTACAACAGAATTTCACAGGTGAAAGATTAGCAAAATATAATAAGCGTGGGGAGGGTTGGAATGAAAGTGTGTGTTGCAGTTGAGAAAAAGTTAGCTGACATGGAGGACTGGGAGCCATCTGGATATTGGAAGAGTGTTACCTGTTTAATGTTGATTAATAAGCGGGAGGGGGGGGGGGATAAAAGCGGTGTGTGTGTGTGTGTGGAAAAAATATGAAAAATTAATAAGCGGGTGGGGGTGGTTAAAAACAGGGGTGGTGGAAAAAATCTTGAAAATTAATAAGCGGTGGGGGACGATTGTTCAAGATCCCAGAGTTGATGGAACTTATATCTCACTACTACTTCTACTACTATCACCACCAGCACCAGCACCAGTACCACCAGCAGTGGAGGCGCAATGGCCCAATGGTTAGGGCAGCGGACTCGCGGTTGGAGGATCGCGGTTTCGATTCCCAGACCGGGCGTTGTGTGTGTTTATTGAGTGAAAACACCTAAAGCTCCACGAGGCTCCGGCAGGGGGCGGTGGCGACCCCTGTTATGCTCTTTCGCCCCAACTTTCTCTCACTATTTCTTCCTGTTTCCTGTCCCCGACTTCCTACTCAACTGCTGAGCCTGGATGCGCATTCACCATCCGTCGATGCTCTCGGTGTCGGGGGTTGACCTGCTCTCTCTTCTGCGTGTCTTACGAATAGCAAAGGACCACGTTATGGACTTCTCCCTGAGGCGCGATCTTGCGAGCTCTGGGGCGAAGACCGCTTCGCTCAACAAACAAACAAGCACCACCAGCACCACCAGCACCAGCACCACCAGCACCACCAGCACCAGCACCAGCACCACCACCACCACGACCACCACCACCACGACCACGACCACCACCACCACCAACACCACCAACACCACCTTCCCACCCACCATCTCCAAAACACAAATAACCAATTTCCCAAGATAAGCATTGCCAAACCAACACAGCCACCGTCACCACCACCATCGCCATCAACAACAGCATCAAGGAATAAGAATACGGTTAAAGACCAACAGGGAATCTATAAATAGTATCAATATCAGCCCAAATCAAGATTGGTAAGATTGGTTTGGAACTTAGAACTAAGACGTGACATATTATTAGGCAGGAAGGAAAAAAATTGCTTGACATCGCGACCGTCTCCATCAAAAAAGACAGAAAGTTAGATAGTGATTGAGAGGAGAGGGAGAGAGAGAGAGAGAGAGAGAGAGAGAGAAGGAGAAGAAGAACAAAAGAAGAGAGGAGAAGAAACGGAAAATGTTAATAATAGTATAAATCATATCTGCTCGTCTATCTATTTGCCGTTATTTATCCTATCTATCTCTCTCTATTAGCTTCTCTATCTATCTATCTATCTATCTATCTATCTCTCGATCTATCTATCCTATCTATCTATCTACTATCTACTAAAGAGCAGAAACAAACACAACCAAACCAAATGCAAACACGAACAAAGCAGGGGGAAATACATCTCACGGAGACATTTCAAAACCCAACGCAACAACAGCACACCAACACCACAAAAATATATACAGCAACATGCTCACAGCTATAGACAACCAAAAACACAAATTTGATGGAATACATCCAATCAAAAACAAACATAACAGAAGATGACATAAAAACAAACAATCACCCATACACAACACCACCAGACCACATCAAAATATTACACATCTCCAAAAGTCTGCACCACACACTCAAAGGCATTTTCCCCAGCGCGGTTGGTAAATGCCCAAAAATATCTCACAAAGAACTGTACTGGGATCTCCTCGAGGACAAACCAAGGAGGAGAAAGCAAAAACTTTCGAGCAGTAAGTAACCCTCTGTTCCTTCACTGTATTCTAATTCATTAGGACTATGATCAAGATTGGTTGTGTAAATGCGCGTGGCTTGGGGTCCCCTTGGAAACAAGGGTACCTCTTAAATGACATAAAGTCACATAAGTTAGAATCATAGCCATAAGTGAGACCAGACTCCACAATCCGCGGGCCCTAAAGACCATGTTTGGCGGACAGTTCAACATTTATTTTTCCCCCTGTCTGCCGAGAATGGGCGGTAGTGGCACCGCGGTACTTTTTCACAAGAGTCTGGATCTCAAGTAAGGACAATATTCGTAGACCCGGAGGGTAGACTGGTCGTCCTGGATGTCGACGGCAGCAATGGGTGCGCTTTTCGACTCGTATCAGTCTACGCACCGCCCTTAACAGGTCGGGCGGATTTCTTTCATTCTAACGTCTAGAAGTATTCTTGGGAACGTCTCGTCCTTTACTCTTAGTGGGGGATTGGAATGCTACCTTGGACACGCATGTAGACTACGTGGGTAGAGATAGGAATAGACGGGGATGCAAATGCCTCAGAGACCTGCTCAGACGCTTTCAACTGTCTGACAGGTTCCGACTAGACCACCCGAATGCGCCAACGTGGACATGGAGCAACCGCATCGGGTCGTCGAGATCGTATCTAGATAGGATACTGTGTAGGACAGTAGATAGAGATAGCATAGGATGTCCACAATTCCACATAGTCAGCTACACGGATCACAAACTTGTGACATGTACGCTAGACTTAGGTAAGACACTTAGGCAGGGTCCCGGATACTGGAAACTAAACGCGTCTTTCCCATCGAGACAGGTTTTCAGAGACCGGATTAGCACACTAGTAAAGAGGGCTTTGACGGGAGCCATCATCAACAACAAATGGTGGTTTGCCCTCAAGAGAGCAGTAAAAGCAGAAGCGATTAGGTACAGCAAAGCACTAGCCATAGATAGAAATAGAGTAGAGGGTGAGCTAGTTAAGAAGCTAGAAGAGGCAATTAGAAGCGGCATCGCATCCGACGTTTTGGCGGCGAGGTTGGCCCTCGACCCAACTTCAACGCCAAACACGAAGGATGTGCTGTCAGAGCTAGGATGCGTGCTCTAAGGAACGAAGGTGTTGGAGCCGCGAGAGAGGCCCGGGTGGCAGAGGCGCAACAGGGCAACAAAGCCACCATTCGGTCCCTGGTAGATGAACAGGGGCGCGAATTGCTCGAGCCAAGTAAAATGTGTGAGGCCTTTCAGCAGCATTTTGCCCGACTGTTCGGAACGAGTGGAGGGCAAGAACGTAGGGTGGACTTCAGTGCCTACCTACATAGCCTACCACGACTCTCGACAAGAAAGGCAGGGTGCTGCGAAGGTGCCATCACGGCGGCGGAAGTGCAGGAAGCGATGGCAGAATGCTCGAGGGACAAATCACCGGGTTTGGATGGTCTACCCTACGAGCTTTACAATTGTATGCCAGACTTGTTTGGAGATCTCTTGGCGGCGGTGTACTGCAACTGGCAGCAAAACGGGAGCATTCCTGGTTTTGTGAGCCGAGGAGCCGTAACACTGCTGAAGAAAGATCTAAACAAGGGAAATGTAATAGATAACTTTAGGCCCATCACTCTGCTTAATGCAGACTTGAAAATTTGGCCAAGGTGCTAGCCAAGAGGTTGGCGCTTGTCATCGAGAAACTGGTCGACAAGGCGCAAACATGCGCCGTGCCAGGCCGGACCATCCATGACAACCTCCACCTGATGCGCTACATCATAGACAGGGTAGTTAACGAACCTGGCATGGGTGGGGCGCTGATCAATTTGGATCAATCGAAAGCTTTCGATAGGGTGGACCATCGATACTTGGAGGCGGTCCTCGAGCGGCTGGCTTCGGTCCCGTCTTCCGCGGCTGGATAGCCGCTTTGTACAGAGGCATCCGTTCGGTAATTCGCGTGAATGGACATCTATCGAGACCCTTCGACATCGCACGTTCGGTCCGTCAGGGATGCCCCCTCTCGTCGCTTCTATACGTATTGACTCTCGAGCCATTATTGCGGAAGCTGGCAACTTGAGAGGCATCCCGCGAGAATTGGGATGCGGGACGAGCGTGTCTGCATACGCGGACGACGTCACCGTCATAGTGTCTAGCCACGAGCACATCGAGCAGGTCGGCGAGACACTGAAAAACTACGAAGCGGTGACAGGAGCGAAAATCAACCGGGAAAAGTCAGTGGGCTTGCGACTAGGCACCTGGAGAAGCAAGCCCATGCCGTCCACCAGCGCCTCCGTCGTGGGACGCTGGACCGACGGCCCGGTTGAGTTGCTCGGGGTCTGGTTTGGTCCGGACCTCCAAGTGGAGAAGAACTGGAACGAGATAACGAGTAGGGTGGTCACTCTCGCCCGGCAATGGGCCGAGAGGAAACTGTCCCTAAAAGGTCGGCGGAGGTGGCGAACACGTACATCGCGTCCGTCATCTACTACCGCCTGACCGTCGTACCTTGTCCCGACCCTACCATCACCAAACTACAACACGCATTCTCTTTCGCTTCTTGTGGAAAGGATGCGTCCCGATGGTCAGGCGATCCATTTGCTGTCAACACCCGTTAAAAGGAGGGCTGGGCATGCCGTGGTTGATGATGCGCAGACACGCGCTGAGACTGCGACATCTCTGGCTCTATGTAGACGACGGTGAACAGGTGTGGTCGCCGTTTGTGAGGCACGCTTTCCCGCAGCTCGTCTCCATGACCGAACTGCAGTCGTGGATCAAAAAGAGGCCGAGGAAGGGCGAATGGCACCGCGAGTGTCGCGTTGCTCTCAAGCAACTCTGCCGTCCTGGGTCGACCTTAGTGACTTCAACACAACCAAAGCATTCTATAGGGGTTTAGTGGAGGGGAGGTACGACGACGAGCTCGGGGCGAACCTGGACGTCGACGAGGAGTACCTGACCCGCCTGTTCAGGACGACTTTCGGGCCAGGGCCCATGGACAACTTCCAGAGATCCCTGGCCTGGCAGTGCTACCGAGAAGCGCTACCCGTTCGGGATAAGCTCTACAGACACGGCTCGAGAAACACGGGGCCGACCTGCCCGAGATGCGGTCAGAGCGACGAAACCGTTCTGCACGCACTCGTTCAGTGTCCAACAATTTCCGACCTGTGGGCTTATGTCGAACAACTGCTGTCACGTGTGGGACGAGTCGGTTTATCAGCTGAGTCTATCGTCAATATTGTCACGCCTCCTTCCTTCAAACGGGAAGGAAGAGCTATTTCATCATCCTTGTGGCTATGGCGAAAGAATGTATCTGGTGGACGCGTCTGAAAGGATTGGAGACAAACACTTTCCTCTCTGGTCAATCTCTCATCAACTTCTTCAAGTACCACTTGAAAAGGAAAGTGAGAGTAGAGAGGCAAGTTTTGTCTAGCGAATGTTTTAAAAAAAGATGGGTGAATGTAGCAAGAATGGCACGTATGAATGACGAAGCCACCTTGAGCATGATCCTATGAACCCAGAAATTGAAAACAGAGAGTTGCTTATTTGCAAAAAAAAAAAAAAAAAGAAATATAACATGTGACTCCATTGACCGAGGTTACCGTGGTCTTTTCCGTAGGCTTTTCTTTCCACGGGTAAACCTCACCTGTCCTCCCCTTTACACTTCATATTGACATTTCTGTGATAACGATCCCTATTGATCATTTTTTTTTTCCTCTCCCCCTTTTTTTTAACCCCCCCTTTTTTTTGTCCTCTTTCTCTCCTTTTACGATCCCTTTTGATCGAAACTCCCCCTTCCTTTTTTTTTTTTTTTTTTTTTAACCTTCAAAAGAAAAGCTCTACCTTGTAATTTGTTCTATCTGTGTGCAGCCCTGTGTGGCTAATAAAGAAACATATCTAATCTATCTATCTATCTATCTATCTATCTATCTATCTATCTATCTATCTATCTATCTATCTATCTATCTAATCTGTCTATCTATCTATCTATCTATCTATCTATCTATCTATCTATCTATCTTCTATCTATCGTCTGTCTGTCTGTCTGTCTGTCTGTCTGTCTGTCCCTGTCCGTCCGGCCCGCCTGTCTGTCTGTCTGTCTGTCTGTCTGTCTGCCTGTCGTCTCCTTCCTGGCCTGCCCTGCCTATCCTATCTATTCCTATCTATCTATCTATCTATCTTCTATCCTATCTATCTATCTATCTATCTACTATCTATCTATCTATCTATCTAGGTGTTTGGGCTACATTTAGCAATTTTTCATATTTCCGTTTTTTCTTTTCAGGAACAGCTTGATTTATTGGCGAAGAGTCAACGGCGTTGGAGAGCATAAAGATTAAAGTTGCAGCTGAGATAAAAGTTAGCTGACATAGATGACTGGAAGCCATCTTGATATTGAAAGAGAGTTACCTGTTTCATGTTGATTCTTTCCGGATATAAAATTGACGATCTCATAACTGCTGCTCAATGCTCTGCGAACACAGTAAAGGCTGTGAGACGCGATGTGAACTGTTGCAACGGAGACTGCCCCACGTGGGAATTCCTTCGACAACAAATTTATCAATAATCATTTTCAATTAATATGTGCATTGCTGATGCATGTATATACACACACACATAGAGACGTACACAGAGACACTTACACCATTCTAACCGCTAAGACCAGTCCCAAAAACCAATGAACCATGACAGACTATCCTAGAAACATTGCTAAAAAATGTTAAGAAAACAGGTTGGTTCATCTCAAATTCTTTGTAAACTCTTAAATATATCTCCTTCTGTGTGTATATATATATATACTACCAAACAAACATGATTTTTATTGAACTCCTAATACTTTTTGTTTAATATTTTCTCAAATATTTTCTTGTAACTGGTTTTTAACATTTTCTTGTTATTATCAAAGAATGTATATCTGTATTTTAATACTTTTGTGACAACCAGTAATTAACACAACAATGCCTATACAAAGCTTTGACATGTTACTTTTGTCAATCATTTTCTGAAAAAGTGAAACCGTCAAGTGAATAAACATCTTTAAAATTGCATTTTCATATATATAATATATATATATATATATATATATATATATATATATATTCTTTTATTATTTTATTTGTTTCAGTCATTTGACTGTGCCGTGCTGGAACACCACCTTTAGTCGAACAAATCGACCCCAGGACTTATTCTTTGTAAGCCTAGTTCTTATTCTATCGGCCGAACCGCTAAGTTATGGGGACGTAAATACACCAACATCGGTTGTCAAGCGATGGTGGGGAGACAAACACAGACACACAAACATATATATATATATATAAAAATATATGTATATATATACGACGGGCTTCTTTCAGTTTCTGTCTACCAAATCCATTCACAAGGCTTTAATCGGCCCGAGGCTATAGTAGAAGACATTTGACGAAGGTCCCACGCAGTGGGGCCGAACCCGGAACCATGTGGTTGGCAAGCAAGATATTTACCATACAGCCACTCCCGCGCGTAAGTCTAATTATCATATTTGCATATATTTGCTACAAACATAGACGCATGCCCAGAGAAAACACATAGGATACGTGTACTTTGTGTAAGGCGGCGAGCTGGCAGAGTCATCGCGTCGGGGGGAAAAATAATTACCACTATTTCTTCCGATTTTACGTTTCGAGTTCAAATGCTGGCAAAGTCGACTATGCCTTTCATCCCCCTTTCGGAGTCGATTAAAATAAGTACCAGATGAACACTGGGGTTGATGTAATCAGCTTACCCCTCTCCCGAAATTGTTGGCATTGTGCCAAAATTTGAAATCCACATTTGTACTTAGCTAAATTTCCCACATTTTAGCACCTTTAGCTCACCTTTTCTGTTCAGTCAATAAATTTCCTTTATATAAATAGGCGTCAGTACATAAGTTGATTCAACTCGTCTGGCAACCTATTCTCTCTCTCTCTCTCTCTCTCTCTCTCTCTCTCGCTTTCTCTCGTGGATATCACTACTAAAAATCCCATTTACTCTGGCTCAAAGTCTCTCTCCTGCATTCGTACTACTACGCCTACTTCCTTTACCGTTCTCCGAGCTCCTCTAGCACGGAAAACACTTCAATTGTGATTCAATTTTTTATCAGGGTCATCTGTTTCACATTGACCTTCTCTGAAGTATTGTCTTCAGTGCTTACAACTCGCTTTAGCTCTTACACTTACCCTATACTGTATGCTGCTGCTAGAGAACTCGAATCACACACACACACACACACACACACACACACACACACACACACACACACACACACACACACACACACACACACACACACACTTATATATATATACAGACATACAAGGTGATATAAATTCGAACCTGTATTATTTCTGTGAATGAAATAAATTCTATTGATTTCGTTTGTAGTTAAGATATATCGATGAAATCATTATAAATATATCTATGAAAGTATTTTATTGATTATTTTATTGATTCTATTTTATTTAATTTAGTTTAAATGCTATCTCGAAGTGATCGACTGAATATTGTGCTTCTAATGGCGAGGATTATTTGTTCCCCATTATTCCTTCAATACGAGCGGAGAAGTTTGTATGGAAAGCATCCTTCAAGTAACAACATTAAAACAAACTCATAAACGATTTTGTTTAGCGGGTAGTATCACTGATTTGTAAAGGAGAGATCGTCCTGTGTCATTGATGAAAATCTTGCCAAAATTATGATTCATTATGAAGAAAACCAATATCGATCCATTAGGAAGCATCTAAGGAAATGGGAATGCCATATGAAACAATCAGCAAATGTTCGTAATTCGCTATTGAGATGAAAACTTTCCTCTATTATTTAATCCAATAAATTATGCCTGATGAAGATGCCGCTCGAATTGAATATTGGTTTCGAGCTTTGACGCAAGGCCAGCAATTTCGGAGGAGGGATAGACCGATAAGATCGACACTATTTATGAACTGGTCCTTGTTTTATCGATCCCGAAAGGATGAAAGGCAAAGTGTACCTCCGGGCAAAATGTTTAGTGGCGTTTCTTCCGACTTTATGTTCTGAGTTCAAATGCCACTGGGATCGACTTTGCCTTTCATCCTTTCGGAGTTGATAAAATAAGAAACAGTTGATGTAATCGAGTAAACCCCTCCTACGAAATTGCTGGCCTTAAACCAAAATTTGAAGCTAATATTTTGGTGAGACGCAGGTTACTTCTGAATGGGGCAATGATTCAACAGGACGTCTGACAAATGAAATAAATATTTTGTTTCATTATTATGCAACAGTACACATTCTGTGCATATGTAACATATAAGTAAACAATAAATCATCGTTATGTAACGAAAATCGACTTCATTCTTTATGTCTTTATTATATATATGTATGGTTTTGTGTGTGTGTGTGTGTGTGTACATATATATATATATATTCGTAGGCGTAGGAGTGGCTGTGTGGTAAGTAGTTTGCTTAACGAACCACATGGCTCCAGGTTCAGTCCCACTGCGTGGCACCTTGGGCAAGTGTCTTCTACTATAGCCTCGGGCCGACCAAATCCTTGTGAATGGATTTGGTAGACGGAAACTGAAAGAAGCCCGTCGTCAAGATTAATCAGCCGAAATTGCTAGGATGATCCGGTTCTTGACTGAAGATTGAAGGCTTCGAATGTCCCGTCCGTGTTTTTTATATCGTCTTCTAAATGTTTTACGTTCTTGTCCCAGTTTGTATTTTTCTACATATAATATATATATATATTATATATAATATATATATATATATATATATATATATATATATATATATATATATATATATATATATATATATATATATATATATATATAATATATATATATTATATATATAATATATGTGTGTGTGTGTGTTGGACAACCGATGTTGGTGTGTTAACGTCCCCGTAACATAGCGGTTCGGCAAAAGATACCGATAGAATAAGTACTAGGCTTACAAAGAATAAGTCCTGGGAGTCTATTTGCTCGACTAAAGGCGGTGCTCCAGCATGGCCACAGTCAAATGACTGAAACAAGTAAAAGAGTGTATATATATATATATATATATATACACTCTTTTACTCTTTTACTCTTTATATATAGTCATCAAACTAATAGACGACATCAATACTGAAACATTACCAGCACTATGGAATGAAGAATGTGAAAAAGAGGAACTTAAGTCCCTCCAACGATGGGAAAAGAGCGCCATCTGGTTTCTAGATTATGAAACCAACTTCAAAAATGAACACATATCCAACAACCCCTTCATAAAATTAAGCAAATCAAAACCAAATACCAACAGAACGGAACAACCACCAAGAAATCCTACCACACTCTACACCAGAAAAGTACACCTAAAACACCCCCACTACCTACACCAACCCCAAAACACCTACAGAGGCCCACCACACCAGTTCGAAAATAGACATACCAACAGAGCAGAACAACCACCAAGAAATCCAAACACACTTACACCAGAAAAATGCATTTAAAACGCACCCCACACTACCTACACCAACCCCAAAACACTTATAGGGTCCCACCCACACATTCCACGAACCTAAGAGCCACAACATACAATACTATAAAATACAACCCACATAACCAAACCAAAACGCTACTACCAACATCCACCCCAGGAACCAACCATACAACCATAACAAACAACAAATGCACTACGGAGGAAACAACTACCAACACAATATACCTGAGGAACTAAGACGGAACACTAGGTTCAACAACAGACTCCAGAACAGAGCACCACAAACTCACTCTGACAATTATAACAACATGAGACAGATAAATAATAGCTTTGAACATAACTACACCAACCATTTTTTAGACCTTACACACAGGAACAGGGACACACGATGGCAAAGGACAAACAAAAGAAACCTCAGGTAATTAAGATAATCAATCTCTCAAACAAAGAACTTACACCTAACGAAATAAGCATACTCTCCAAAGGACTTAAATTTACACCCACCCCACAACGTTCTAATTACTATGAAATGAAAGATGATATTTCGGAATTTTGCAGAAAACTAAGACTCACCGAGGCATTTCAAGACAAACAAATAGAGGAGGACTCAATAGCTAGAAACAAGAGCAATTACACCCCCACCAAGGGTAAGAATAAAGCCTTAGACCGCTATTGTGACTACATAACTAATTTCCCGTTTCAATTCATCAAGAACAAAAAAAACACAGCCCTAACTTCAACAAAAAGAGAATGGAACGACTCATCAAACTAAGAGAAGACAAAACAATAACAATTAAGGAGGCAGATAGGGCAACGCGATAGTAATAATGAATACAAACGATTATAAAAATTTAGTGCTATCCCTATTAAGAGATGAAACGTATTATGAAAGGGCCCAACAGTATAACCAGCAAAAAATAATGCATAATCTTAGGACATTAATCAACACATACCAAGAAGGACTCACGAACAAGGAGTATGAATACATCACTAACTTCAAATGCAAATCGAGTTTGTTCTATGGTATCCCTAAGGTACACAAAAGCCAAACCATTAGAGAAACGTGCAAAAACATCCACCGACCACTCACCAAAATCCCTTCACCAAATGATCTTAAACTAAGACCGATAATAGCAGGGCCAGCATGTGTGAAACTCACCGCCTCAGCAATTTCTTAGACACACTTCTTAAACCTTTCCTAAAACACCATCAAAAGCTACGTAAGAGACGATATAGATATGCTCAACCACCTCCCTAAAACAGTCAATGAGAAAACCCTTCTAGTATCATTCGACGTAGTTAATCTTTATTCTAACATCCCTCACAACCTAGGAATAGAAGCGATCACCTTCTGGCTGAATAACTACCCCTTTGAACTCCCAACTCGCATAAACAAAGACCTTATAATAGAAGGACTTAGATTCATTTTAGAGAACAATTATTTTATTTTTGACAATGATTTCTACAGGCAAAGATCGGGAACAGCGATGGGCACGCGTACTGCACCATCTTTTGCCAACCTAGTGATGGGATACCTCGAGAAAATACTATCCGGATGACACTCGAGAAATATGGAAACACCTTCGCCACCTATATCCATAACAACTGGAAAAGATACCTCGATGACTGTTTCATCATCTGGGACAAAGGTATAGAGAACTTGAGGAATTTAAAATACTATTAAATGGAATAAATGACAATATATAATTCACGATGGACACAAACGAAAAAGAATTACCATTTTTAGACATCCTCATTAAGAAAACCGGCAACAAAATAGAGACAGATATCTACTATAAACCGACAGACTCTAAACAGTACCTACCCTTTGATTCATGCCACCCACGACACACTAGAATGAATGTCCCTTTTTGTTTAGCTAGAAGGATTTGCACCATAATATCAGACACAAACACCGACACACACGTCTCCAGGAACTTAGAACCACACTCACAAATAGAAACTATCCACAGCCCCTAATAGACAGTGCAATCCAACGGGTACTTAAATTAAGTATAGAAGACCTGAGACAAACAAAACCCAAAAAGAAAGAACAATTAAAAACCCTTCCCTACATCTCTACACACAACCCACTCAACAATGAGGCCTTCAACACCATACTACAAAGCACAGCCCTACTAAAGGGAGACCCAAAGATGAACCGGATCCTCGAAACACACAACCATCATTAAAAGTAAACGGCAACCAAAATCCTTGAAAAGGATTTTAACCCAAGCTACACTGCACTCAACATCAACCACAAAACCAGCAGTTAGAAAATGTGGAAGGCCCAACTGCGGAATCTGTGTCATCTTGAAAGAAGGATCAGAATTTATACTGGAACAAGGCCACCAGTTCACCATTAGAACAAACTTCACCTGCGCATCAGAAAACTTAATTTACGTCATAACATGCGCAGGCTGCAATAGGCAGTATATAGGCCATACAAAAAATAGCTTACGTAACAGGATGGCGATGCATAAATCACAAATTAGAAACCCTGATTACCGCAAAATACCGGTCAGCGGACACATAGATAGATGTGCTGGAAATGTAAGTCCGAAATTTACAACTAACCCGCTCTATAAATTCAGTGACAACGCAACCTTCACACAACGCCAAAATAAAGAACTATATTTCATAAAAAAATTTAGACCAAGTTTAAACACCCTGGGCCAAGAATACTAAAACAAAAGATAAGTCCTCCGAAAAGGAGAAGCAAAATTCACCACGGCCGCTACTTTAAACAGACACTCGCTCTGACGGAAATATGCCTTAGTAAAAAAGGAAAAAAATTCTTTCGTGCAAATCTGACCCTGATACATACGATACAGCTAAGGGTCAGACCCGATTCTGATTGGTCAACAAGTTGATGACGTCTAGCTCTGCTAGAATGGACAGGATACAAACAGGGGACAGTCATTAGTCAGAATATTGATGACGTCCTTTTCTGCTTGACTAGTCACCTAACAAGTACAGACAGGGGGCAGATCTAATGTAGCTATAAGTCGTGATTGGGCAGAATCTGGATGACGTCCCGTTCTGCTTGACTAACGAAGCGACTGGTCAAAACAGGAAACAAACAAGAGGCAGTTATAATGCAGCGATTGGTCAAAATAATGATGACGTCCCGTTCTGCTTGACTAAAGCCACCTAACGAAACGATTGGTCAAAACGTTGATGACGTCACGATACGCTGGATTGACCACCTAACAGGCACTTCACAAAACCCACTAGAACCACCCAGCGAACATCCACCATGGGTCATCACAATTGCTTAAGGTAAAAATGAATTCCTCGCTCTTTCGGAAACATCAATCTTCTGTATTGACCGCTTTCCACCACTTTGATCTGTTTTTTGTATTGAATACGTATCGCCACCGTGGGCCACTGCATCGAACACTTTGAACATATACTTCAAACTATATATCAACTATACATGAACTATATATCAACTATACATGAACTCTAAGATGTCTGACTCCGTTGTGTATTATAAATGAATTTCTTGTGTTTGACGGCATGAGCTGTCTTTTTTTATATATAACCTTTTTTGATAAGGTTCATTTCAGGAACTGAAACATGTTATAATGTATATATAAAAATTAAAAATTGTATAATACAGCAGCATTTTCGAACTTCGTTTTTTACAAATATATATATATATATATATATATTATATATATATATATATATATATATATAAGATGCAAAATGGGACAAGAACGCAAAACATCTAGACAGTTAAGTGATACAAAAAAAGGGACAACAAAACATCCAGATAGACGATACAAAGAAAACAAGAACGGGTTGTTCGGAGTTTTCTTTCCTCAATCGAGTTCCAGATTATCGTTTCAATTTCGGCTGGTTATACTCGAGATTGCTCCAATCTGGCCATCCCCAAGGAAAAACTAAGCTAAGAGAATTAGATTCCTTGGAAGAAAGCAGCGAATGTATACGAAAGCAAGGACGGGATAAAACGGAGAATGTTACACAAATACAAATAACAGGACGTAACAACAGGTGTCTTTCGACTAAGGACGAATTAAATTAAGCTGGCATGTGTGGAAATGAAGCCTTATGGCAGGGATACAAGATTTCACAGGCACAGGGAGGAATATAGATGTTGCACGGACGACGGCCGAACCAAGAAAGAAAGATCAGGCTTGGCTGAACACCGGTCATGTGGGGAGAGAAGAGAGGGAGGTAGAGCCAGAGGGACAGAAAAATTAAGGAGGGGCGAGAAAAAATGACAGGAATACAGTGAAGTGAAATGAGAAATATGTTATATACTAACTTTGTCCGTTAGGTAGAGCACATGTTGTTTGGAGGGAAGAGGATTGAAGTGGAGTGTGAGACGAGACAAAAAAAAAGGTTAAAAAACACTCGCCTTATATAAAATTAACATTATTTGATAAGCATTCCGTCTGGCAGAAACGTTAGCATGCCGGGCGAAATGCTTAGTGGTATTTCGTCGTGAGTTCAAATTCCGCCGAGGTCGACTTTGCCTTTCATCCTTTCGGGGTTGATTAAATAAGTACCAGTTACGCACAGGGGTCGATATAATCGACTTAATCCGTTTGTCTGTCCGTGTTTGTCCTCTCTGTGTTTAGCCCCTTGTGGGTAGTAAAGAAATAGGTATTTCGTCTATCTTTACGTTCTGAGTTCAAATCCCGCCGAGGTCGACTTTGCCTTTCATCCTTTCGAGGTCGATAAATTAAGTACCAGTTGCCTACTGGGGGTGAGGGCGATCTAATCAACTGGGCCCCTCCCCCAAAATTTCGGGCCTTGTGCCTGGAGTAGAAAAGAATAATACCTTTTATACATCATTAGCACTAATGTTACTTATTAAAACACCAGACGGATTGTCAATCATCCCGGTCGAAGTTGTGCGGCGAAATTTTCGTTACCTCATGAAATAAATATAAAGCGAATTCGACAGGTTTCGATGTCATTAAAGGGCTAGAATGGCTCATGGACGATCTAGTTGTTTCATCGAGACAGAACATATTTATGGACCATCGCTGAAGAGTTTGAAAATACAATGCTTAAAATACGCTTTTATTTTTATACCAATTATTATTGAAGCGATAAGTTGTATTGACATCCACGTGGATGAAAGTACGGCTAAACTTGGATTTTTTTTGGAAAGAATGTAACTGCATAATTCATACGCAGTTAATAAGAACGATGTCTGGGATGGGACAATAATAATAATAATAATAATAATAATAATAATAATAACTTATAAGATATAAAAATTTGTAGATTAAATTGCCGCACAAAGCATGGCGTAGGAACCGAGACACTTTTCTTTACAAACTTACCATCGAGCAGCTGGCCAGAAAACAATAAAACTGTAAAACTCCAATCGAGTAGAATACATACATAGAATTATTATTACGTAGCTGCTCTAAACGGATAAAGACGATCACATATAGACACAGAAATATATACATAATCATACTTACAGTCCCATATATGTACATACAGATAAATACGTACACATACACAAATGCACACACGCGCGCACATGTACACAATGCTTACATACATTGCGCTCGCACACGCGCGCATATATATATATAATATATAATATATATATATATATATAATATATATATAATATATGTACATATGTATATATGTGTGCATGTGTATATACATATACACACACATATATAATATATATACATATATATATTATATACATATACACATATATTACATATATATGCATATACATATATATACATATATATGCATACACATATATATACATATATATATATATACATACATATATATATATATATAAATATAGATATATACATATATATATATACATATATATATATATACATATATATATATACATATATATATACATATGCATACACACACACATACACACACACACATACACATATACACACACATACACACACACACACATATATATTTACATAACGTACGCGCAATACATGAAGAATTAGGAAGACGACAATATGTCTGCCTAGCAAGATTAACAATGAGACTTTTTAAAATTCTAATTATTTTATGAGATTCATCCTTACTTTATTGGAAGAATATCAATAAGGCTTCCCCTCTCTCTCTCTCTCTCTCACACACACACACACTATCTCTCTCTGTCTTACACGCACATACATATAAACACACACACAAAACAAATATATGCATATATGTGTCTATATATATGTGTATGTATGTCTGTATATATGTATATACATGTATGCACACTCACTTATGTAATTGTATATGTATATAATATATATATGTAAGTTGTGTGTGTGTGTGCGTGCGTGTGTGTGTGTGTGTGAGGCGCGTGACATAGTGGTTTAGGTGTTACACTCGTGATAGTAAGATTGCGGTTTCGAGTCCTGGATCGAGCAATATGTCGTGTTCTTGAGCAATGCATTTCATTCCACGTTGCTCTACTCCACCCAGTTGGGAAATACGCCACAAATTCGAGCAAACTGTCCTTATGAGTCTATGTCTCACGAAGGACCCTTGATTTCCTTTGACATACATACATACATACATATATGTATATATACACAGGTTTAGAATGTTTCAGGATAAGTCCAACGTAGTGTGCCTACAGAAAATATTTACTACCTATGGCTACCAGGTGTCATCAGCGATACTCTGCGTTAGTCGTTGGATCTGCGTCCGGAATTCCGAGGTGCACGTAGGGTATATTTAAAAATAATATTACGGAGGACGGATTGTAACTAGAAGCATTTATTAAACGCATAGTATAGGCACACACGAACGCGCACGTGCACACACACACGCACACATGCACACACATGTACTTGATAGGTTCCTAGAGACAGTGTAAATAGAAAATAGTGTAAAACAAAGGAAGTCGTCTCTACTGGTATCGTCAATAAAAATACAAATAAAATTTAATTCTTTATTGAAACAGATATCATAACTACATTTATTTGTGTTTCAATATCGAGGTTTATCTTCTGTTCAAAATTTAACAACTTGTTTCAATTGTTTCCATATTGTTACTACGTATGTATGATGAATATTTTAGAGTTATTGAAGATCCAGTGATTAATCTGATTCAGACTTTTTTTCTTCGGTTGTTAAAATTCTAAAACGAACCGTTTCACTGTCGCTGACAATCAATACTTCCGGTTTTGAAGTTGATTTAATACATCAATTACCATTTCTAAAAATTGACTTTATTGACGTTTGAAGTTCCATTTCAACAACTTCAAAAAATATTTAACTGAATAATTCTAACTTAAGTGTTAGTTTAGAGTGCATCTACGTCGCTATCACAGCAGGCGAAAGTAAAATGAAAAGATGAGAAAGTGGGATGGAAACGATGAGGTATTGATTCTGTACATGTAACGTTTCCACAGAAAAGTGCAAACCAAGTAGCGAGTAAGTCGAGGGAGAACTGTACTCTTTTACTTGTTTCAGTCATTTGACTGCGGCCATGCTGAAGCACCGACTTTAGTCGAGCAAATCAACCCCAGGACTTATTCTATCGGTCGTTTTTGTCGAACTGCTAAGTTACGGGGATGTAAACACACCAACATCAGTTGTCAAACGATTTTGGGGAGACAAACACACACATACATATATATACATATATACGACGGGCTTCTTTCAGTTTCCGTCTACTAAATCCACTCACAAGGCTTTGGTCGGCCCGAGGCTATAGTAGAAAACACTTGCCCAAAGTATCACGCAGTGGGACTGAACCCGGAACCATGTGGTTGGTAAGCAAGCTACTTACCACACAGCCACTCCTGCGTCTATATGCATACATACTACATACATACATACATACATATATACATATATATATATATATATATATATATATATATATATATATATATATATATATATATATATATATATATACAAAATGAGAAAATGGAGAAATATATCTAAATCAATCATCAACTATCAGATAATACCGAATCATATACTTTATTAAAACACTACACAATAGCAATGAGATTAGACATTAATACAGTACAATAATTACAATCAATATGGTGAGATATAACTATCCACTTGCCTTGGATGGTACTATGGTGGTGGTATTAACTTTATTGGCTTTTTGTGAAGTGACACATTTTAATATATTGAACTGTTTAATATATATGCCTACATTGAGTGTGAGTGTGTCTGTTGTGGTTTCTTGATGTTGGTTGAGGAGCTGTGGTGTTCAATATGGAACATTATTGTGTTTGTTGATGTATATTGATTTATATTGTTTATATTGTATTATTGTGTATATGTATATATATGTAAGAATATGAGTATGTATGCACTCATATTTATATTTATATGTAAATTATTTTAGGGTTTGTACTCATACTTGCATTAGAATCTCCGAAGAGGCTGTAAGATATTCTTGTTAATGTCTCATTTATACCTGCATGATATGGCTAATAGGTTAAATGAGACATACCTATCTTCATGGCTGAAACAGCTGTCAGTTATAATGTAAATGTATTTTTATATCTTGTAATATTTATTTAGTTATATCTCACCATATTGATTGTAATTATTGTACTGTATTAATGTCTAATCTCATTGCTATTGTGTAGTGTTTTAATAAAGTATATGATTCGGTATTATCTGATAGTTGATGATTGATTTAGATATATTTCTCCATTTTCTCATTTTGTATTATTAATTTACGGTAAAAATAATTTTACCTTTGCCCACCTAATACAATAAATGAATTAATTGCATCGCAATTTTTAACAATTATGTATTAGCTTTGTTGGGTACTTCTCTAGCAGTATATTGGATATATGTTATCCCATGGAGGGTTGAATTTACAACCCCTATCTCATTTTATAATATATATATATATATATATATATATATATATATATATATATATATATATATACTTTATTTTAAGCAGCAGAAAATTCAACAAAATCTGTTACTCTGAGTTTCTCGTTGCCGTTCATCAGACAGTTTTTGCTAGAATAATAGCAAAAACTTTCTGATGAACGGCAACGAGAAACTCAGAGTAACAGATTTTGTTGAATTTTCTGCTGCTTAAAATAAAGCATATTACTCTACCACTGGTATTTGAGTACTCTTTTTTCCACCTTGTTTCACATTTATGTGTTTACTCCGGTATATATATATATATATTATATATATATATATATATATATATATATATATATATATATATAATATATATATATATATATATATATATATGTATATATATATATATAATTTATATTTGTCTTAGTTGTTAACTATACGGTTTTATTACATGCTGGCTACTTGATAAAATCTTGTAAATATTTTTATCCTTGATTTTATATATATACAAATAAATAAATAAATAAATATATAAATAAACAAATATATATATAATATATATATATATATATTATATATATATATATATATATATATATATATATCCCGTTATTCAGAAAAATACTTTTACCTCGTAAAGAAGCCATTTTCTTTTGTAGGGATATTTTATCCAAGCGGACACCAGTTTTGCGTATTATTCATTGATGATTCTGGATGTTATTCGCGTATTTATTTACTAATGTTCTTGGTTAGTTTGTCTTACCATTTAAGTACTTTTCATTTCTGAAAGTCTAGTTGTCTCTATGGAGATTTCATTCCTTCCGATATAGGAAAAATAATTAATAGTATAAAAAAAACAGAGAATATACTTGGGCGCGGATCCTCTACGGTTGATCGCGGGTATTTTCCGAGCCCCCTCCCCACCCCACCCCGCTTCTCAGCGCGCTTTTTTTTCGTCATATTCCTTCAATATACGATGCCTTACACCTGTTACACATATTTTTTTTCCATTTTTGCCACCTGGGCGTGGATCTATATATTAACCTAATGATTATTAAAAATAATCATTTTTAACCATAGTGCAGTCAGTTTATAAGTTCTTATTTTTTCGGTTACTTTACGTTTCGCCTAATTGTTATTGTCCATATTTGCAGAAACGTTAGCGCGCTGGGCGAAATGCTTAGCAGTATTTCGTCTGCCGCTACGTTCTGAGTTCAAATTCCGTTGGGGTCGACTTTGCCTTTCATCCTTTCGGGGTCGATAAATTAAGTACCAGTTACGCACTGGGGTCGATGTAATCGACTTAATCCGTTTGTCTGTCCTTGTTTGTCCCCTCTATGTTTAGGCCCTTGTGGGTAGTAAAGAAACAGGTATTTCGTCTGTCTTCTGAGTTCAAATTCCGCCGAGGTCGACTTGCCTTTCATCCTTTCGGGGTCGATAAATTAAGTACCAGTTGCGTACTTGGGCCGATCTAATCGACTGCCCCCCGCTCCCCCAAAATTTCGGGCCTTGTGCCTAGAGTAGAAAAGATTATGATGTTATGAAACAATGGCCACTTCTGGATATATTGACAACCATTTTTTCACTTCTCTCGACAGGAGACTGTATTCCGACTGACTGGTAAGCTATTAGTTCTTTTGTTTAACTGTGTTGGATGTTGTTCTAAAACTAGTTCAAAATCGACTTTTTGACCCTACTGGTCAAGGGAAGAAGCTGATGCCAAGAAACTTAGTCATGTTACTATTCCATACTTAATGGTGTATTTGATAAACGCTTTGATCGTAGTTTCACCAGGGCGGCCAGGTCTCTTTATTTTTTCCTGCTACCAACCTTATATTTTGTCGACAGACTATATATTCTGTTACTAATATTTGTACTGTCTCCCCACCTCCGCCTTTATGTTTACCTCGTATAAGTGTTATTGATTATAACATTAATTAATATATTGTTTTATAGAGATTATTAGTCTGGTTATATATATTTCACTGTTGCTGTACAATATTTAATTATATTTTGGAATACTTCCTTTGTTTTACTACTATTGGTATCATAATTTTATCATGTTGGTAACGCATTATGTCACTATAATATATATTATTCGATTGTATTGGATAATTCGATTTACTATGTTAACGTATATCTATATTTCCTAATTTATATCCCATATATCACACATTTCTGATATGCCTTATCCATGACTTTTTTTACTCTTATTTTATCATCTTTATTTATACCTGTTGTATAGATGTTTAACCTTATGTACACAACATAATCCTCTTTGTCGCTTGTTGTAAATTAATAAAAAACCTGAACCAGATCAACAGCTGGATCTCTGATCACTCTAAACATAATACTCTTTCCCGTTTGTCGAAAATTAATTTTAAAAAATCTGAACCAGATTAATCACTGGATCTTCAATAACTCTAAAATATACATCATGCATACGTTGTAACAATATGGGAACAATTGAAACAAGCTCTTAAATTTTGAATAAGCGATAAAACCCGATATTGAAACACAAATAAATATAGTTATGATATCTGTTTCAATAAAGAATTGAATTTTGTTTGTATTTTTATTAATGATATATGGTTAACTGTTTTCTTGCAAAGACTGTGTTGTAACGTAATTTGTTACATAGAATAAAGATAATCAGACATTAGAAACAGTGTAACGAGCTAAACAATCTCTTTACGAACCAACAATCAATATTTCTTGTGAACTAACCAATCGACACTTTCCGACTTCACTGCGACCTAACACAAACTTCACTCGACTCTGAACTCTGAACCTTGACCTCACTCGGATTGTTACTATTTATACTTTACTCGGACCAGGATATCTCTCACAAGGGGGCGTTGTAACTCTCATTACAACATCACTCCTTTTGAGATTTTGACTCCTGCGAGAAAGTGGAATTTCTTTTATTCTTCTTATTTTTTTCTTTCCAGCACTTTTTTTACTTTTAGCTGTTGTATCTCAATTGTTGCCCGACTTTTAAGGTAGTATTGTTCGTTGCACACAACACTTTTTCTTTTCGTTGTACTTAGCACTCTTATTAGCACTCTTTTGTTTTTGAAAATTTAATATATTTTTCATTTAGGTATTACTTCCAGATATTCAGTCTGTTTTCTTTTTCTGAAGTTAGTTCTACAGAGTTCAATATCTCTCAGTACTGGCACTTCAAACATATCATAGAAGACTTCCATTGGTATTACCCTTCGTTCTTCTGTATGTCTCATTTTTATCTGGTTAAAGTGTCTCTTATGTTTCGAACGTTGTCGTTTAATTAAATGTATCATGTTACCTAATCTTTTGATTACACAGCCATCCTCCCAACCTTCTTTACCTGTTTTGTAATATTTCTTGTATTTCCTTCAAATGTATTTTTGTCTTTCCTTTGTATGTATTTCGTTCTTGGCAATAATTTAGCAAACATCGATTTTATTTTACACGAGAACATTAACTCTGCTGGTGACTTTCCTGAATTAGTATTTGGATTTAGCGTTTTTCTATATACTCTGAGTAGGAACTTCATTGTTGTCTTAGTTGTGGGTTTATTACATCTGCATACCTCTGGCCACTTCATATAGCTATCCACAACGATTAGATGGTACGCATCGTTCACTGGTCCAGCGTAGTCGATATGTATCCTGGACCATGGGCTCTCAGTCTCCGGAAACAATTGATATTTTACTGGTGGTGCTTTGGTTGCCAATGCGCAACCTCTACATGTTTTCATCAATTTATCGGGTTCCCTGCTCATAGTCGACCAATATAAAAAAGCTCCTCATTATAGCCTTCATTCTGGATATTCCCGGATGCCTACAGTGTAATTGTTGCAATACTCATTTCTGTAGTGCACATGTTACCACTACTCTCTGCGCATATATTAAGACATTGTTGCATTGCGAGAAATTATTTGAATTTGCTTATTATGCTTATTTTTCAATGTTTCTTTCATTCTTGTAATGGAATTCTCCTCTATGAATTTCATTTTTATATCATGCGCTGTCACCAGCAGTTCCTGGATTATATTACACACAGTACTTCTTATTTCATTTTCTGACTGCAATGACGCAATCACGGTCACTTTTAGCGCTTCCGTGCTCTTGGGAATTAGCCTCGATAAGCAGTCTGCATGACCAATTTTCTTCGAAATATACTGCATCTGAAAATTGTAGTTCAGCAATGTTGTACCCCAGCGTTGTAGTCGGTTCGCTGTATGGGATAGCCAATCACTTCTTTGATCCAAAAATTGATAGTAAAGGATGTGAAAATTTTTAAGCGCAAAAATAATCGATAGTGCCTCCTTCTCCATCTGACTATACTTTTTTCCGCTCCTACCAACGTACGTGAAGCATGAATTACTGGCTTCATATTTCCATCTCTATACTTGTATCGCAAGATTGCTCCTATTCCATACTTCGAAGCATCAGACGCTACAACAATGTCCATTATATGATCGAAATGCGCAAGGGACAAGACAGAAATTAGTATTTTCTTTATGTCTTCAAATGCGTTTTGGCACTTTACTGACCAATTCCATTTCACTTCTTTTTTTAGTGAATCATATAATGGTGCTCTCAATTTATGCATATTTGGAATGTACTGTTGATAGTAATTTGCTAGGCCAAGGAAAACTTGTAATGTCGATATATTCGATGGAGGAGGCATATTCTTGATTGCATCTGCCCTCGGCGGGTCAGGATGCTTTCCATTCTTATCTATGATTTGACCTAGGTATTTGATTTTAGGAAAAAAATTCAAACTTCTCTTCACTGATTGTGAAACTATAATCCTTAATTTTTTTAAAGACACACTTCACGTGTACGATATGCTCATTCCCGCGATTCGCTTTTTATTAACACGTCATCAAGGTAAGAATAGCAAATTGAAAGTCTGCCAACATCTCGTCCATCACCTGAAATATTGCAGGTGCTGCCTTCAGTCCAAAAGATAGTCTATTGTATTTGCATAGACCTCTGTGCGTGTTGACCGTTAACATCTCTGAGTATATTTTTTTATCTACTTTGATATGTAGATATGCGTCAGACATCGAGTTTTGAAAATATTTTTCCTCCGTTTAGTTTAGTAAAAATATATTCTGGGGTCGGTAGTGGATAATGGCTCATTTTTGAACAGTCATTTAAACCGGTCGAAAAATCGGCACACAACCTAATTTTGTTATTTTTCTTTTTATACTTACAATCAGAGCTGCCCATTTCGCGTAATTTACTTTTTTAATGATTCTATTTTTTCCAATCTGTCCAACTGATCGTCCACTTGCTTTATCGCCGCAAAAGGCATTTACCTATTAGGCCTGAACACAAGCGTAACGTTATCATCTAATTCAAAACACGCTCCGGTCTTTGTGCATAGACCTAGTTTGTCCGAGAATACTTGCGGAAACGTATTTTTAAATTTTCTCTTTAACTCTTCAGACGAATTATTTTTAGAGGGACAACAATTTACGTTTTTACAATAGAGACTTATTGAAAGGTCCCATAAATCGAATAATTCTAACCAATCGGTACTAAACAAATAACTTGCATTTTTAACTACGAAAACTTTCGCCTTGCATGTTTTCCCTCGAAATGTGACATTAGTCCACACTTCACCAATGAAATGTAATCTGTTGCCCGTCACCCTACGAGCAGATTTCGCTGTTTTTCTCAACATAGGCTTCCCTATTTTCTTCCACGTGGCCGTATTCATTATTGAAATATCACTTCCAGTATCTAATTGATGTTTAATACGTATTCTATATATTTTTACGTTTACGAATTTTCTTACTTGGGAGTCAATTTTTGTTTCTGCTGAGAGCACTCTTGGATTTTTAACGTTTGACCTTCGTAATTTTGTTCTGCAGTGTGGACACTCGTGATTGTAACATTTTTGCTTTTTAAATCGAGAGTCTCTTCTGAAAGATATTCACTCACATCCATAACATGGGTTAAGACGTGGCGCTCTTTTTT
This sequence comes from Octopus sinensis, assembly GCF_006345805.1. NCBI lineage: Eukaryota > Metazoa > Mollusca > Cephalopoda > Octopoda > Octopodidae > Octopus > Octopus sinensis. Next base: position 21,227,783 of record NC_043000.1, on the reverse strand, counting down.
GGTTGTACTTTTCCGGTTGGCATATCTGTATTTTTGAAGAATTCTTTTCTTGAATTTTTTCTACATCGTGTTCCAGGTTCACCATCTTTTGACATTCTTCTACCACGGACTGTAAGGTTAGATCTTGGCTCACTTGTTCCAGTTTAGAAAGAATTCTTAACCGAATTTCTATATCTTTGCTTGCTCTAAGGCCTTGTACGAAAATAAGACACTTGAATGTCTCAAGTGTAAGTTCTTTGTGCTTGAAGCTTTCACACATCCTGTTGACTGTTCCAGCGTATGTGATAAAATCATCATTCACTCTTTTCGTTATATTCCAACACTCCATTCGAGTGTTAAAAAGAGAAGTTTTATTATCGAATATGTTACACAGTAATTCTATTGTTTCTTTAAAACAAATTTCATTGGATTTTCTTCAGCAATATGAAATTACAATAACGTTCATGCTCTAACGGAGCTAGTTTTCACAATAACCACCTCACTTTTTGTTCGTCCGATCATGATTTGCAATCTTGCTTAAAAATCTCCTTGTACCTTCTGTAGTACGATGCAAAAATTATACCCTCCTCTGGGTTATAACTGAATTCATTCATCAAATACGAAACGCCGTCTGGCGAAAATGAAATTACCTAATTTTTGAACTTCTTTGAATATAGCTCCAATAATTGTTGTTGTTGTAATTGTTGCTGTAATAGTTGTTTCTGCAACACCTGTTGCTGCTGTTGTTATTGTTTTTTGCAACTGTACAATGGAAGCGAATAGGTCTTCCTTTATTTAACTAGTTGTATCACGAACAAATTATTAAATAACCTGCGTGAGCTTCGAAACATTCGTCGCCAGATGTTGTAACGCAATTCTATTACGTACAATAAATAAGATAACCAGACAACATTAAAAACAAGGTAACGAACTAACAAATCTCTTTACGAAACAACAATCAATATTCTTTGTGAACTAAATAACTATCACCTTCCGACTTCACTGTGAACTAACACGAACTTCATTCGACTCCGAACGCTGAACCTTGACCTCACTTGGATCGTTACTATTTATACTTTATTCGAACCAATCTACCTCTCGCAAGGGGACGTCGTAGCTCTCATCACAACAGACTGATAAATATGTACTCTCCCAAAAAGTATTGAGAAATCCTTCATTAATGCTGAATTATCTTTGCATATAACTTGACACAAACACAAATAGTATACATACATAGTGCACACACACACACACGCACGCACACGCACGCACACACAACACACACATATATATATAGAGAGAAAGAGACGTCACTACCGCGCCTCATTTGTCAGTCATTAAAATAGTGCATTTGTGCTTAATGAGTTGTTTTGACTCTTATTTCTAGCAATGCGGTACCACTTAGTACCCTCTGTTACTTTAGTGACGCCTGTAAGTTTGCCTTTAGGTTGTTAAATAATAAGCTACCCATATTATATATATATATAAGCTCCCCATATATATATATATATATATATATATATATATATATATAAGCAAGGAAAAATTGTAAAAATGCAAAATGCTAAATTGAAGGAAAATTTTAATGCAAATGGGTGTATGATACACCATTTGCATTAAAATTTTCCTTCAATTTAGCATTCAGCATTTTTACAATTTTTCCTTGCTTATCATTTCTCCACGAGCGGTCAACACAACCCTACCATTTATTGATTATCTATCTATCTATCTATTATATATATATATATATATAGATATATATATTATATATATATATATATATATATATATATAATATATATATATTATATATATATATAACAATTTAGGAATGGCCTAGACAGGCCATTCGTCCACTAGAAACTAGAGCCATAACTCCAACGCCAGTTGTAATTCGGAAATACACTACTTCGGTTGGAGTTATGGCTGTTCTTTCTAGTGACGAATGTCTAGCTCCTAAATTGTTAATTTATACATATTTAGTCTTTACTATTTTCTCTTTTCATTAGGCCGCTTAGCGTAATTTTTACTGAATTTTGCTACCCTAAATATAATATATAATTATATAATATATATATCTATTATATAGAAGGAGCTTCTACAGGACTAGAACTGTTTCATTCAAGAGAAATCATCAGGAGCTTCCTGATGATTTCTCTTGAATAAACAGTTCTAGTCCGTAGAAGCTCCTTCTATATAATATATATTTTACTCTGCTATGTATTGAGACCTTATTATGGTTAAATCCGAATCAATGGGACCTACAATATATATATATATATCTATCTATATATATATATATATAAATAGCTCCCCATATATATATATATATATATATATATATATAATGAGAAATAGATAGGATAATTATCCCACAACTAATTAGTACACGATTCCTTTATTAATCAGGACACAAAAAACTCAAGCGCACTAGCTACCCACATTAATAAATTAAAAATGCGTAATAAGAAATTCAGTCTGGATTGGTGTATTATAATAGAAATCACACCACACAATACACGCACCAGAGGTTGTAAATTATGCACAAAAGAATTGATCAATATACTACGTGCTGACAAAACAATTTTACTTAATAAGATCTCGGATGTCATTATTCATTGTAGACATAAATATTTATCAACTTTTACTATTTACCCATTGTGCATTTGGTAGTTTCATAATGTATTTAAACATGTAAATTTAGCTCTTATTACATGGTTTGCTTGAACAGTATGTTTCGACACAGCATTTGAATTTTAAATACTCTGCGTGGCTGAGGGCATGTCTGAGAGGGCCATTATGAACAGTAGTAATATATATATTATTTATATTATTATATGATCGAACGGCACGCATCCTTTTCCAAGTCAGTTTTATCTTAATAATTACTATGTGCACTCTTCTTCTTTACTACTTCTTCTCTGTCTATCTCTCTCCCTCTCTTGTTCCTCATCCTTTCTGGGTTTTTACTCCCACCCTTCCCTATTCTTCTCCTGTCCCCTTCACCGTTCCCTCTCTCTCACTCCTCCACCTCGACTCTCTCGTCGCTGACAAGTGATGAGAAGGAATCTATCTTTCCGACTACTACCTCCACAAAGAGTAAACGGGTTTATCCTGTCTATTCATAAGCTCGTCTCTTTAAACGTTCAGAATAATTTTTCCATCGTTTTGGCTTAACAACCCTCATCGTTTGTTTGTACTGTTTTGTTCTCATTGTTCTTTCTCTTACTGTTTTTACTGTTTTATTCTCACTGTTCTGTTCTCGTTACCACTCTCACCCTCCGCATAAAAAAACATCCCAAATTTTATTTAATTTGCTTTGCGGGAAGGACTGTTTCAACGAAGTCGCGACTTGTCTTTACCTTCGTAATGCAGAGTAGATGAAGCAGGGACAACTGAAGACGGGGAATATTTTTTATGTTGTATGTCTCGTTTCTCTGTTTTTTTTTCGTTGTTTGAAAAAAGTTCGTTTCTATGTTTTTGTTATGTTTTCGTTTCTCATTGTGTTCAACGTTTTTTTTATGTTCTATATCCATATATGCATGTATATATACATACGTAGGTATGTACATATATGTATGTATATATGCATATATTTATATATTATTTATATTATTATGTGATCGAACGCCACGCATCCTTTTCCGAGCAAGTTTTACCTTATATATATATATATATATATATATATATATATATATATATTATTGCGGCGTAACGTATACCTTGTTCTCTTATGTATGCAAGCATCCCACTACTGTACGACTTATACACACACTTTCTCTATACTTCACTAGTCTCTGTCTTTCTCTTTCCAAATACGCCAGCTAAGCTAAGTTGAACTGTCTAAAGTCGTAAGACACCCGCTGTTTTTGTCCTGTTATTACTATTATTGTTTTTTGTATTTATATTCGTGTGGCACCGTCCGTTTTTCTGTCCTTGTTTCGTTTACATTCGATCCTTTTTCCAAGAAATCTAATGCTCGTAGCTTAGTTTTTCCTTGGGGCTGGCCGGATCGGAGCGATCTCAAGATTAATCAGCCGAAATTGCGAGGATGATCCGGTTCTTGACTGAAGATTAGAGGCTTCGAATGACCCGTCCGTTTTTTGTGTCGTCTATTTGAGTGTTCTGCGTTCTTGTCCCATTTTGTATTTTTATATATATTTTATATATATATATATGTATATATATATATATATATATATATATATATATTATATATATATATATATATATATATATATATATGTTAAATAAAGTTACGTATCCTGGTTTTCACGCTTTTTATTTATTGTATTAAACATTTCTTTTACAATGTTGAAATATGTTAGATATTAAAAAAAATATTTAGTAATGTTCACAACTTATATATTATTCTATACACATTTACACAAACTCGGAAAAAAGTATATATATATATGTATATGTATATGTGTATATATATATATGTATACACACACACATACACACACACACACAAACACACACACACACATACATACATACAAACAAACACACACAGACACACACGCGCACACATACACACACACTATTCTTTTATTCTTTTATTTGTTTCCGTCATTTGACTGCAGCCATGCTGGAGCACCGACTTTAGTCGAGCAAAGCAATTCCAGGAATTATTCTTTGTAAGCCTAGTACTTATTCTATCGGTCTCTCTTGCCGAACCGCTAAATGACGGGGACGTAGACCCACTAGCATCAGTTGTCAAGCGATGTTGGGGGGACAAACACAGACACACAAACATATACATACACACATATATATATATATACGACGGGCTTCTTTTCAGTTTCGTCTACCAAATCCACTCACAAAGCTTTGGTCAACCCGAGGCTATAGTAGAAGACACTTGCCCAAGGTGCCACGCAGTGGGACTGAACCCGGAACCATGTGGTTTGTAAGCAAGCTTTGTAATTTGTACAGTATTACAAATTTAGTCTCTTAACACCCGATTGATATTACCAGTTTCGTGATAATGAACATTTCATTAGCGGAAAGGTAAATTTACAGTCATCGCACATGGTTGAATTGAAAAGTATTGTTTAGGTTCCTTTTTTTAATGGAGGTTTGATAGCACCATATCCGTTTAGGAATCTCAGAGATGTTAAAAATAAAACAGAACATACAGCCTTGTTATTTTGATATGTTTACAGATAACCTAGTACTCTCTTTTTAAAAAACCTAGTTGATTAGTCACTATTATATTACGCCAGATAGAATCCAGCAGGGATGCGCCATATTTTATTCTTTGATTCTTTTATTTGTTCCAGTCATTTGACTGCGGTCATGCTGGAACACTGCCTTTAGTCGATCAAATCGATCCCAGAACGTATTCGTTGTAAGCCTGGTACTTATTCTATCGGTATCTTTTGCCGAACTGCTAAGTTATGGGGACGTAGACCCACTAGCATCAGTTGTCAAGCGATGTTGGGGGGACAAACACAGACACACAAACATATACATACACACATATATATATATATATTATATATATATATATATATATATATATATATATATATATGTACGACGGGCTTCTTTCAGTTTCCGTCTACCAAATCCACTCACGAGGCTTTGGTCGGCCCGAGGCTATAGTAGAAGACACTTGCCCGAGGTACCACGCAGTGGAGCTGAACCCGGAACCATGTGGTTGGTAAACAAGCTACTTACCACACAGCGCTACACCTGCGCCTATATATATAGGGAGAATTCACAAAAAAAGTCGAAGACAATTGGTGTAGACAACAAATAATGTATTAGTATAACGCTCCGGAAGTGAAAAAGTCTTTAACGTTTCAAGCACACACTCTTCCACAGAAAGGAACACAGAAAGAAACAAGGAGCGAAAATAAGGAATGTGTAGTGGCTAGCGATCTATCATGGCGAATATATATTATAGTTAAAAAGGACGTCAAACATTAAGGCAAGTTAGATATCTCAAGGCATATACAATATTATTATAGGAAGAAATTCAAAATCTTACAGCTGTTTCTGAGATATCCTAAGTAGATGAATTTATATTTATATTTATTTATAACTTAACCTTATGCACTTTCTAAAATCTCTGACGAAGCCTAGAGAAACACCCAAGTACCTCAATTTCATCTACTTATTACTTCAGCCTACTGGAGGAATAAAGGTTGAATGAGGTATTTTTGCCTCTTGGCTGAAACAGCTGTAAGATATTTTCCCAATTTATATTCCTGTATGTTATATTTTAATAATTACTGGTATCTTTATATATTAATATATTTTACATGTAAAGGATAATATGCTATACATGTATGTATATTCTTGTAATTGTCATTTTAGTAAATAAATAAATAAGTTGACATAATATAATGTCTGAAAGTTGATGAACCACCTACTGATCCCCTCCATTTTCTTATTGCTCTATAAATTAATGGTAAAATAAGTCTTTACCCTCACCCATTTCGTACACTCGGTAATGTAATTGCAATGCAATAAACTTGTGTATTAATAATTGTGTATTCTACCAGCAGAATATTGGATAGATATTATCCTTTAGTTAGTTGGATTCACAACCTCTAACTTTCTTGAAATATATATACATATATAGATATTCATGTATCTGTTTCAACTTAATAATCCGTTATACATTTATAAAACTAATTTATAGTCTTTTATCTTTTACATGTTCCTGTTCGTGAGCTGTAGCCATCCATGATCTCCAAGATTTAATAGAATAGAAATAGTAATTATTCGCATACACACTGAATAGAAAAGTATTAGTTACATACATACATGCACATCGCATTGGCGAACTATATGTTTGTTAGATATATGTGTGTACACATCTGCATGCATCTCACAAAAATGGTCGACTTAAGTATATTCAGAATATAATTCTAGAACGAAGATACATTGTGGCATTTTTGAATAGTTTTAATTAATTTAAGATAAACGTCTTCAAAATAAAACTCATTTGTAATAAAACTGTGTTTGGATTGAATGTTCAGGAAAATTCTAGTTTTGTTAATGTTGATGATTTCAGAGAAATTGCAATGAAAATCAGCACTTGCGAATGAAAAGACGATACTTTGGGGAAATTCACATTAAATTCGTGCTAACCTATAAAGATTAAAATACCCAACACGTCTGATTATAAAAATTTTGGCGGTGGATATCGAGTATTTGGGAATACTAATGATTTGATTGTGTTTCTAACTCGGCATTAGAGTCATATCGATGTGAAGGTACGGTGGTATATGCGATAGAATCAGGCTTAATATATTTCTGATATCGGTTGTATTAAGGCAGGTGATAATTTTTTCTGTGGAAGCGCAATGGCCCAGTAGCTAGGGCAGCGTACTCGCGGTCGAAAGATCGCGGTTTCGATTCCCAGACCGGGTGTTGTGTGTGTTTATTAAGCGAAAACACCTAAAAAAAAGCTCCATGAGGCTCCGGCAGGGGTTGGTGGCGACCCCTGTTGTACTCTTTTGTCACAACTTTCTCTCACTCTCTCTTCCTGTTTCTTGAGTAACGCTGCAATGGACTGGCGTCCCGTCCAACTAGGGGGAAACAGTAACCGGGCACATGAGCCTGGCTAGGCTTGAAAAGGGCGAGAAAGAAAGATAATTCTTTCTAATTTGGGCATAAGGTCTGTGATTTTAGTGGGAAGGGGGTAAGTAGATCGGTGCAGTACTTAATTGGTAGTTTATTTTATCGGCCCAGAAAAGATGGATGACTAAGTCGAACTCGGCGGGATTTGAGCTCAAAACATGAATCGTAAGAAATGCCGCTAAGCATTTTGTCCGACGCGCTAACAATTCTACCAGTTCATCGGTTTAATATAGCAGGTAATAATAATTTTAAATTTTAGCACAAAGCCAGCAATTGCGGGGAATGGGGTTAGTCGATTACATCGACCTCAGTGCTCATCTTGAGCTTATTTTATTCACTCTGAAAGGAGGAAAGGCAAAGTCGATCTCGGCAGAATTTGAACTCATAACGTAAAGTTGGACGAAATACCGCTAAGCATCTTGACCGGCGTGTTAACGATTCTGCCAGCTTGCCGACTTAGATATAAGAAATAAGAATAATGGTTTCACATTTTGCCGCAAAGTCAACCACTTTGGAGAAGGGGATGAATCGATTACATCGACCCCAGTGTTCAACTGGTACTTATTTTATCGACTTCGAAAGGATGAAAGACAGGGTCGACTTTGGCGGAATTTGAATTGAGCACCTAAAAGCAGACGAAATACCGCTAAGCGTTTTTGCTCGACGTGATAACGATTCCTCCAGCTCGCCGCCTCATATATAACAGGTAATAATGAGGGAGACAGTAACAAGAGACAAGTGGATTGACAACGAGCTAACAAGGGAGCCTATACGTAAGTCGTTTGAAATGTTCCTCAAATCGCACCTTACCGTTTCCAGAAAATGGGATATATATATATATATATATATATATATAGTAGAATAAGAAGAAGTAAGTTCTTGATACAGTACTATATATTTGAAGAAATGTGTAGAGATGGCTTTTCTGGGATAACTTTTTAAAAAAGCCATCTCTACTCATTTTTCAATGAGCGAAAGCGAAATCGAAATCGAACTGAACCAGCCAGGATCCCTGGTCTGGTGGTACGTAAAAAGCACTATCCGACTCGTGGCCGATGCCAGCACCGCCTCGACTGGCTTCCGTGCCGGTGGCACATAAAATACACCAATCCAACCGTGGCCGTTGCCAGCCTCGCCTGGCACCTGTGCAGGTGGCACGTAAAAAGCACCCACTACACTCACGGGGTGGTTGGCGTTAGGAAGGGCATCCAGCTGTAGAAACATTGCCAGATAAGACTGGAGCCTGGTGCAGCCTTCTGGCTTCCCAGATCCCCGGTCGAACCGTCCAACCCATGCTAGCATGGAGAACGGACGTTAAACGATGATGATGATGATGATGATATATATATATATATATATATGTATGTATGTATGTGTGTGTATGTGTGTATGTGTGTATGTGTGTGTGTGTGTGTGTGTGTGTGTGTGTGTGTCCTTGACTGTCTTGATAACTTGATAACTGGTGTTGTGTTTACGTCCCAGTAACACAGCGGTTCGGCAAAAGAGGTCTGATAGAGTAAGTACCAGCGTCAAAGAAAAGTGTACTGGCGTCGATTCGTTCGACTAAAATCCTTCAAGGCAGTGCCCCAGCTAGGCTGCAGTCCAGTGACTGAAAATCTAATGACTAAAAAAGAACTAAAACATAACAGAAACGATTAATTCGATCCCAAGTTGCTTATTCTATCGACTCCGTAAGCGAGGAAAGTAAAGTTAACTGCAGCGTGATTTGAACTTAGAACTCAGAATGATGTAACTAAAGACTTGCAAAGCAATTTCCTCCCCACCGCCTTCACCACTCATGCAATGCCACCACCATTCTACTTGGCTCGAAGTTGGATGATCATCAACCGAGAAATGAAACGTATTCAATTCGGAATCCTTATATGCACTGATTGCTGCTACGTCTATACACATCTTTACTATACATTATATCTACTCTAGATATATCTTAAAACTATACTACATCTGTATACATCGATATACATCTATACTTTAACTGTGTACGACTATACGCATCCATACGATACCAATGCTACGCCTACACATAGCAACATATCTATACGATATCTATACTATATATACATATATGCAACGTCTACATTGTATCTATACTATATCTATACTGCATTTATACACATCTATATACATCCATACATCATCTTTATACGATTATACACAAGCATAATATATATCAATGCTATATTTATACACTGCTACTTGTCTATACAACATCTATGCTGTATAAACATCTATACTGTATAAATATCTATACTACAGTTATATTATATCTATATTAGGTCTAGACTACATCTGTACACGTCTATATACAATAATACAGTGATTGCTACTGCATCTATACTGAACAACCTTGGATCGTCTGGTAAATGCCCTTGCTTTCGAACAGACCCCCACCCACCCAGATTCAAACGTTCATGATAACTCTCTCAACATTCTGGAGTGAAGAGAGACCGGCGGTTTCTTCATACATTAAAAACAAAACAAACAATTACGGGTCCCAGAAGGACTCCCCTAATAACTCAGACTTCGGTACAGTTTTAAGATTCTCGCAGAGGTGGCGGAGGGGGTTATCTAACTATTTTATAGACATTTTGAAAGAAATCAATATTGTGTTAGAAACCAATATTTTATTGATTTCTGGTGTTAGCGTCATCAACAATACTCCATCGTTTAATGTCTCGGTGAGAAATGCGTCTTATTCTTCCCATCCATCATTATTTTATTTTTCAGTATTTCTCGTATTACAAGATACTCTTGATTGTTCTTATGAACGACGATGATATTAAAGCACCATTCTTGTTGTTGCTGTTGCTGATTGTGTTGTTGCCATTGACGTTGTTGATGTTGCTATTGTAGCTATAGTGTTAGCAGATTCTTCAAATTCGCACCATACTTTTTTGTAGCTTTTGGTCGGCCAATCTTTCAGCTCGTTGTTGTTGTCGCCTTATTATTTGACCCCAAATAAAGGGGACGAGCCGGCAGAATCATTAGTGTGACGAACAAAATGCTTAGTGGCATTTATTATGACTTTTTCGTTCGTTCTGAGTTAAAATTTCGCCGAGATCTATTCTGCCTATCATCTTTTCCAGGTCGATAAAATAAGTACTGGGGGTCGATGTAACTTAACCCATCCAACCCGCCCGCCAAATTTGCTGATCTTTCTGCCAAAATTTGAATCCATTATTTAACCTTAGATCGGCTCTAATTGTGCAGACCTGTTAACCAAAGTTTTCAATTCCTTATCATCCGCACCTACTGTGTTCTCGCTCTTTACCGAACGTGTTACTCAAGATCTATTTTAACCAATTCATCAATTCATTTTTATGATTCTAAGGTATGGTTCAAAGAAGATTTAGCTGCTGTTTCCGTCAGGTAGAGCGACTGTGGAGGCACATGGCCTAGTGGTTAGAGCAGCGGACTCGCGGTCGAAAGATCGCGGGTTCGAATCTCAGACCGGGCAATGTGTGTGTTTATGAGCGAAACACCTAAGCTCCACGCGGCTCCGGCAGAAGGTAATGGCGAACTCTGCTGACTCTTTCACCACAACTTTCTTTCCTCTTACAGCTCACCTGCGACGGACCGGCGTCCCGTCCAGGTGGAGAACCTATACGCCAAGGAAACCGGGAAACCGGCCTTATGAGCCAGGCATGGCTTGAGAAGGAAAAAACAACAGGTAGAGCGACTAAGTGAAAACCCATTCGTTTACACTCCAACTTTCGGATTTTGAAGGTCAGTAGACTACTAATCAACCATTTTCCTTCGGAGTTATCTCCTTCATTAACTGAAATGGTGTCAAGAAGG
>NC_043000.1:21206383-21208883 GCF_006345805.1 Octopus sinensis | reverse complement strand
CCTTCTTCCGTAAGGAAATCCGTCGGGTTAATTTTTAGAATTGACTCAGGCGATAGCTGTACTCTTCTTCCATTTGACAACAGGTGTTATACATAAACCCACACTTCTGAAATTCCCGGACCCTGAACAATAGCGTGCAGGACAGTTTCCACGTCCCGCTCGCATCTTGGACAGGCTGACGACCCGCGATATCCGTGTCTGATGAGCTTATCCTGAACGGGTAGGGCTCCTCGGCAACATTGCCAGGCCAAAGACATTTAGAAGTTATCCAGTGTCTTCGGCCGAATGTTCTTCGGAACAGGCTGTCTAACTGATTATCATCGAGACCCAGGGTCCTTCCCCGGGCATCATCATTTCCTGCCTCTAACAACCTTCTATAGTAAGCCGCAGTGGTACCGAAACTGCTGGCATTACCCGGCGCTATTCGAAGGCATCGACTTGCTCCTCCAGGAGCCGAGTTGCAAGCCGACTGACTTTTTCCGGTTAATTTTGCTCCTGCCACCGTCTCGTAAACCTTAATGCTTTCGCCTACTTTCTGTAGGTATTCCATCTTGGTCACGATCATAGAGATGTCATCCGCGTACGTTGTAACCGATCCTCCACCCCCTGGATTCGTCGGGATGCCGCTCAGATTTCGTAGTAATGGCTCAAGGGCCATCACGTACAAAAGTCGATATTGTCGTACAACTGTATGATCCACCTGAGGAAACCAAGACCCAGTCCGAACTGCGGATGTACGTAAAACAGTTACCGATGATTTACCCTATCAAATGCTTTAGGTCTCCTATCATAATTAGAACCAACACTATCCACGTATGCATCGAGAATAGGGTTAAAGTCTCCTAACACGACTAGTGAACGTGATATCCCAAGAAACTTCTCCAACTCTCGGTAATAATCAGTCTGACTCGACTTAGGTGCATAAACAGCGACTAGCCTGATTTCCTTACCATAACTGAACATCAGGTCTAAGACGACCAGCCTACCTTCTGGATCAGAAAAAAATTAATTTTTTCTCTGAAACCCGGCCTGGTGAACTGAATTTCTCGTAGCCTTTCAGGAGCGGAAGCAGATCTCTCGGCTCTTTTAACCGAGTTTCAGTAGCAACAATAACATCTAAGCTTTGTGACCTGACGTCATTTAGGAAACGCCCTTGTTTCCAGCTCGACGCCAGGCCACGCACATTTATGCATCCTACGTGAACAGCCATAGAGACTTACCTTTTTAATTAGTGTCAGGAGGTGGGGAGGATCCACTTCTTCTTTCTCTCGGACTCGTGGTGTCGGAGTGATGAGGTCCCCATATATATTAGTGGTAACATCCAGCGTGGGGCAGCCAACATCTTTCCTAAAGTCATTAGCTAATATTCTGTGTATTTTGTTAGTAGTTTTATAAATTTATATACTGTCTTTTTGTTCTCAGTCTCTATTTTTTCTACATGGAGAGTTGTTAGGCGGGTCACCAGGTCTCTATTCGAGACGCAAACCGCCATAAAGCAACTGTTCTCATTTTTTTAACTTCGTTTTTTTTATAGCTTTTTTCAATAAACGTGTCTCCGCTTTATCTTCTTTCTTTTTCGTGGGAGGGTGGCCTTATTTTCCTCTTGTTCAGAACAAGAGACCACCTCTCCCCATTTTCTGGCATTGGTGTTCGTAGTTCCTGCGATACAGGTTCAATCGCTACTTGTTTTTTCTCTGTTTCTTCCTTCTTTTTCTGTTTCCTTGGTTTTACAGTCCACCCTAAGGTGGCCTTTTTTTTTTACCACACTGGAAGCATCGAGATTGGCGACCCTCTACCGTCACCGCCAGTCGATGATTTGTTCCAGTGTGGTCTGTTCTGCTTGTATGATTATTCTTATACTTTGGTCGTGCCAGTTTCGTGGCTCCATCACTTAGACCTGTAACACGGTTATTTTTTCTTCAAGACCCATAGTTACAGCCGCGACGAGCCACTCAGGGTCCACCTCTGGGGGAATGTTCTTTACTGTAATTCTGGACGTTCCTCTATCCATGTATATGGGTAGAAGAACTACTTCGTCCGCTTTTAAGGGGTCGACAGAATGAAGCCGAGCTTTCTCTTCTGACTCCATTCTGACCTCCACTGTACCGTATTTCTTTCCTCTCGCTATGTATTTCACCTTTTGCCATATTGGCTTTAGGCATTTCTCGATTTCTGCTTCTGTCACATCGTCAGTTCTTTTTTTCTTCACCTTGTACGTCTTGTACATGAGCGTTTTATTTTCTAGATCCTCAATAATACTTTTTGGATGGGCCACTTTAATTTCGTGCACTTCCCTTGACATTGTTTGTTTACGTTGTTCCACATTATTGAGACTTATTTTTGAATTTTGGCTCCTGTGACAGCGGCGAAGTCAAGCTTCTTATTCTTTTCTTTATTTTCTTCTGTCTTTTCTTTCGTTAGTGTACTAGGTATTTCAATGTTTTTTTCTCGCTGTAGCTGGCATTATTCTCTTTCTAAATCTCGGGTGTTCATCATCGGA
>NC_043000.1:21196383-21201383 GCF_006345805.1 Octopus sinensis | reverse complement strand
TGTTTTGCTATTGATTAGTTATGCATAAATGACTTCTATTCTGGCTCTCCGTCGGTTACGACGACGAGTGTTCCAGTTGATCCGATCAACGGAACAGCCTACTCGTGAAATTAACGTGCAAGTGGCTGAGCACTCCACAGACACGCGTACTCTAAACGTAGTTCGCAGGGAGTTTCAGTGTGACACAGAATGTGACGAGGCTGATCTTTTGAATTACAGGCACAATTCACTTTTGCAGCCGAGTAGACTTTGGCAACTTGAAATAAAGTGTCTTGCTCAAGAACACAACACGCTGCCAAGACTCGAACTCATGAGCTTACGACGAAAAGCCGAATGCCCGAACTACTAAACCATGCGCTTTCACAGCATTACAAAGTATTAATAAATGGAATATTACTAGTACCGAACCATTTATTTGAAAACGTTAGGATATGAGCTGGTGAGATAACAGGATTTACTCTATTTCTGGTCACACGATCAACATATACTTAAAATATATAAACATTGAAAAGTAAAGAAGGAAACTATAGTTCAGTGCCATTTCCCGCTACTCTTTCAACAAACTTATCATATCACGTCATTGGCTGTCACCGTCATTGCCACACCACACGGCAAGCTGCTGCTGATACTACCTATCTTAACGAACCACAGCTATAAATACCTCTTCCAATGCTTTTCCTCACATTGTAGTAGAAAGGCTTGCGAGTAACAACAAATTTCTCCAGATTCTTCGATTATGTTCTATTTGAAAAGAGGAATCTTTTCCGAAATATTATAGGAACATTAAACAATCTATGTAAAGCAATACAATATTTTTTTTCTTTTATTGTCTCATTATTGACACCAGCTTATATTTTGCCTAAATTCTTATCAGCATTGTTCAAAGGTTTTTCCATATATATCCTATATATATATATCATTTACACACATGGCAATGTGTCAAGCAAATGACGACGAAATTATTTAAGAGACGAAAAGAATACGCCTAAAACAGCGTCACTTTGATACTTTTTCCCACGCACACACACACACACACACGTGGGAAAAAGTATCAAAGTGACGCTGTTTTAGGCGTATTCTTTTGCGTCTCTTAATAATTTCGTCGTCATTTGCTTGACAATGACGACGAAATTATTTAAGAGACGCAAAAGAATACGCCTAAAACAGCGTCACTTTGATACTTCCCCCCCCCACATATATATATACATATATACGACGGGCTTCTTTCAATTTCCGTCTACCAAATCCACTCACAAGGCTTTGGTCGATCCGAGGCTATAGTAGAAGACACTTGCCCAAGGTGCCACGCAGTGGGACTGAACCCGGAACCATGTGGTTCTTAAGGGAGCTACTTACCACACAGCCCCTCCTACGCCTGTGTGTGTATAATTCTGAAAATACCTGTATAGTATACTTCTATCACGTATAAGATATAGGATGAAAAATTAAACGAAGATACAGCTACAAATTCAAACAGATATGTTCGTCATCTCCTCTCTGAACCCCATTGCTTCTTATATTGATACTAGCAGTATCGCCCGGCGTTGCTCGGGTTTGTAAGGGAAATAATTATATAAGCATTTTTAGAGAGTTATAGCCAAAAAATAGCAAAAAATGCATTAAAAATGGAAAAAAAATGATGGTATATTTTTTTTAAAAAATCGTTGACTCATCGTAGACATTTTTAGAGAGTTACTTCCCTTATATAATAGCGAAAAAATGCATTAAAATGGAAAAAAATTATGGTAAATTTTTTTAAAATCGTAGACTCATCGTAGACGCGTGCTAATAACTAGAAGGGCTCGATTTGAATCACGACTATAAGATACCCGGTTTTGGTTACACTGCACCGCAAAATGTGGGAGTAGTTAGGAATCTAAATCGTAGGAGACAGACACACAACTTGACTTTTATATATAAAGATGTTACATAACTTCAATTTACATGATGTGGAGCCGTCACTCCTGAACGAAACTGCCCCAAAAACTTTGTTATGACCGTAAACAACAAAATGATTAAGAATTAAAATCGTTAGCAATTACAGGTATGTTACATTAAAAAAACACGGAGAACAAAACAAAGCTTCCAGAAGCTGGTTTAATGGTTCAGCAAAACGAAAAAATTGATGCTTCTAAACTGAAAGGAAGGTTTATTGCTGGCTTTTTCTTTTGGACTGTCAGTTAAAATTGTGTGTGAAGTTCTTTTTACTACAGAGCTTCATCCATGCTCGTAATTCTACAGACGATATATCCTTCATTTGATGTAGTTTTTCTTGTGTTATTGTACTGACTAGTTTTATTTAAACAAAACTTTAAAACAAAATTAATAATAGGCGCAGGTATAGCTGTGTGATTATGAAGTACATTTTGAAACCACGCGGTCTTGGGGTTCAGTCTCACTGTACCACACTGGGACAACCAATGCCTTGTGAAGGAATTTGGTTTTATGAAAACAGTGTGGAAGACCATCATATACATGCATGTATGCATGCATGTATGTATGCATGTACGTATGTATATATATATATATATATATATATATATATTATATATATATATATATTATATATATATATATATATATAATATATATATATATGTGTGTGTGTGTGTGTGTGTGTGTTAGAGCGTCGAGCTTACGATCGCGAGGTTGTGAGCTCGAATCCCGGACCGGGCTGCGTGTTGTGTTCTTGAGCAAGGCACTTTATTTCACGTTGCTCCAGTTCACTCAGCTGTAGAAATGAGTTGCAACGTCACTGGTGCCAAACTGTATCGACCTTTGTCTTTCCCTTGGATAACACTGGTGGCGTGGAGAGGGGAGGCTGGTATGCATGGGCGACTGCTGGTCTTCCATAAACAACCTCGCCCGGACTTGTGTCTAGGAGGGTAACTTTCTAGGTGCAATCCCATGGTCTGTGTCGTGACCGAAGGGGGTCTCCGAATATATATGTGTGTGTGTACGTGTTTATATGTATGTGTGTTTATACCACACCATTGCTTGACAACCGATGTTGATCTGCTTATGGCCACGAAAACTTAGTGGTTCTGCGAAAGAGGTCGATAGGATAGGTAGCAGACACCAGAATATGCATTGGGGTCGATTTGTCTGACTAAAACTAAGCCTTTTAAGGTGGTGCTCTAGCATGGCCGCAGTGGAATGGCTGAAACAAGGAAAAGATTTAAAAGATGAAAAGGTTTATGATGTTCAGTGACATTTATTGTGTCAGTGAATCGCTACAAGATTTACGAAACATATGAAAGAAAGGCAGGTCAGCCTGGAAGTAGTTTGATATATCTTAGAGACTTTAGCTACTACAGAAAATTGTATGGAGAATTCGGGCAAAATTGAAAGAACACAGGTCAGACATTCCTGAACTCTGTTCTTTCTCGCATTAAAAGAAGATGAAATCTTCGGCGGTAATTCAACATCACATTAAAGGTTACGGGTCCTATTCATTTTATTTCAAATCTTATCGTATCCCGAACAAATAAAACAATGGCAAGCCGGTATTCATCTTGTACGCTAAATATTTTACCAGCCCGAACGATTATGATATTTCTAAAGATGTACAAAGACCGAGATTAATGGTGACTATCGCCATTGGTTAGCCATGAATACAAGCTAAGACATAAATAATCAAATAATCTAAGCGAACAATAAACATGGAGACAGTGGTATAATTCCATAGTTCTTGCAGACAATGAGCAGCTTAATCAATATTATCAATATTACATATTTTACATAAAACAGAAATTGGACGCGTTATATATAAATAATAAGCAAGGAAACAAAGGTGTCTTAAGAATTAGTCTTTAAATCACAGATTAAACTAATCCCGGATTACTAGTCTAGAATTAGTGGTAATCTAAGCCAATTACGAACGCGATACAAATTTTTGTAGCATCATATATCGAATTACAATAATGACAATATAAAGGTGAATAGGTGAATATGTATGTTTCATCTTCATCATTCAGCTAATATGACTGCCAATGACATGCACACGTACGTACATACATACGTACATACATACATACATAATACATACATACATACACACATACATACATACATACATACATACATACATACATACATACATACATACATACACACATACATACATACATACATACATACATACGTATATACATGCATACAGACAAACAGACATAAATACATACATATGCATGTATATACGTACATTATAATGTTAATAATAATGATAATGATGGTAATAATGATTATAATAATAACAATAATAATAGTAATAAAAGTAATAATACATACATATATACATACATACATATCTATATATATACAGGATGCGGTGAATATTCAGAAATGAAAATAACACTGACATGCCATTTTATCAGGATTATTTAGCAAAATTATTTTAAAATATCTTGAAATACTAAAGAATAAATTTATTTTAAAAAATCGCCATTGGCTTCAACCATGGCCTCCAGACGACTCCGGAATCTCCTGCAACTCTTGTGGACGGTCTCCTTGTTTGGTGAATGCTGCCATAATCCTTACCTTCAGTTTATCATTGGTGCTACAAGGAGTTTTGTTAGTCTCTCACTCAACTGCGTTCCATACATAATAATCAAAGTGGTTGCATTCTTAAGGAGTTAGATGACCAGATGCCAGGGGTGACGTGGTCGCAGAGATTGTCTGACAGCCATGACCGGGCTCTCCTGCCTGTGTAGCATGGTGCAGAGTCCTGATGCCAGACAAAGGATCTTCCAGCAGCTACCCTCTTCACCCAGGGCAGCACTACCTCCTCCAGGCCCTGGGAAGATAAATGGAGGCATAACGTCGCCATCACTAGTGATCACTCCAAACACCATGATGTTGACTGGATGTTTGATTTTTATCCCTCTCAGTACATGTTTTGGAGACATGGCAAGCCAACGGTTGTTCTGTGTGTTCACCATATGATCCTGGCAGAAATTTTTCTCGTCTGAGAAAAACCAAAGTATCTTCGGTTGGAGAGG
>NC_043000.1:21188883-21191383 GCF_006345805.1 Octopus sinensis | reverse complement strand
TGCCTCATATCGAATCCTTTGTTCGTCTGGTGTTGTGGATAGGAGATTGACCTGTTTCTTATCGAAAACTTCCACATCTATATCGTGTAAGTTTCTCAATTGTTTTGGCGGAGCATTGAAGTACTGTGGTCCTCTGAACCTTAGGCTATGGCAGTACCTTGTTCTTATATTAGATGGACTGGACGGTATATATATATATATATATATATATGAGAAGTTTTTGCGTAATAAGATAAAAAACCAAGGCTGTGTAGATATTAGAGCATTTATAGATAGAAGGTCTCACAGCTGTTTCTAGGATATTTATTAATAATATCCCTTCATTGGAGACGGTGTGAGAGGATAGTTAAGTCATAGTTAGTTTAGATGTGATACAAAATAGATAGTGAGGTGCAAAAAAGAAAATAGATGCAAGATATGTATGGGTATTGAAGTTGGAAATCCATATTTTAGGCATATATATATATATACATACATATATATATATATTATAACAATAATTAAGGGTTTATTCATAGGAATTTCACTCGTCTATATAAATTCCGATATGCTAACTGCCTTGTGTGATGTTCTGATGGCGCTTGGTCAGAAATACAAAGGGTAAGTTTTCCTAGCATTTTCAAATTTATAATTATCGAAATATTATGTCGATAAATGAAATGAATTTTTATAATTCTAATCCAGAAACGCGTCCATAATTGATCAAAGACTGATTTCATTATTTTCCTTCTTTTTGCCTATGTGAGTTACAAATATTTGTTATCTGTGGAGACAAATTTTGTAGAAAAAAGAAATAACGGACTTTTGGCTGCTATTTCTAAATTTTTCGGTATGTGATTAAGCTATTTCTAAATGTTTCGGTATGTGGTTGTTGCTAAACCTTTAATTATTGTTATAATTATGCATAAAACTTCTTGTATAATTAGTTACCGAATATGTTCTTTTCCATACCGAAACTACTTGGTGAAATTTTTTACCCTATATCTTTAATGATTACGTATATATATATATATATATATATATATATATATTATAATATATATATATATATATAGAATATATATATATATTATATATATATATATAATATATATGTATATGTAAATTGAAATTGGGATCAAAACGGTAATAACGGAATTTTTTAGAAATTTCTATCGGCTAGTTTCGAGATGCATGTTAATTGTGATATTATAATGGTTATTGACAATTTGTCTATTTTCGGCATATTTGGCATTAGAAGTTTTTTCTTTTGCCCTTATTTTATAAGTTATTTATAAATTTAACCTTTAAAGGTATTTTTTAATATGCTGGCCATTGATAACATTTTTTTCGAAAACTTTTATCCTATATTAGATATATATATATATAGATATACACGTGCATTTCTATACATACATTCGTATGTGTGTGCGCATGTGCGTATGCCTGTGCATGAGCGTGCATGTGTGTGTGTGCGTGCGTATGAGTGTGTGTATGTATGCGTGTGTATGTGTGTGTGTATGTGTGTGTGTATGTGTGTGTATGTGTTCGTGCATGTGTTCGTGCATGTGTGTGTATGTGTATGTGTGTATGTATGTGCATGTTTGCGTGCCTCTGTGTGTGTGTGTGTGTGTGTGTGTGTGTGTGTGTGTGTGTGTGCGTGTATCACATGCTTCTGTGCAGTTTTCTTCTGGCGTAAAAATCTTGTCACAAGATACTGACCATACAAATATATAATTAAGCTAATTACTTTCTTGCAATTATATTTGCACAGAATTTCCCCGTTTACTTATTCTTCATTCCCCCCTCCCCGCTCTTCGTTAGTGTTGTTGCTTTTGACTTTATTTATTCTACATTCCAAATCGCTTCGTATGATTTCTTTGAAGATTTATCATACGACAAAAAAAAGAACAAGAAAGTCCTTATTAGCTTCTGAATTAGATGTTGACCTCTTCGCTGATTACGTTTTAGCTTCGGCAAATGATTCTCGTCTGGATAACACTATTTGAAGTTTGTTATATCTAAAACACTGTCCGGTTTCATTGATTAGTCTCTGAGTTATATTTAAACATCCAAGTAAACACTCGAAGCAAATCTGAATGGAGTTCAAAATAGACAATAATATCTTCGGATAAAATTATCTGCAAAAATAAGAAGAATAAGATGTTTGTGAAACGTTTTAGGGTGCTATACTTGCACTGACGTCAGCAAAGGGATCCAAATGAAAAGGGTGAAACCAGAAGGGTACCCGGGGGGTTGCTCTGCAAATAAATCACATTGCTGGTGACTCAATTTGTTTAAACAGAAACATTGTCGTAGGTCTAAAGAAATGCACATTCATAATTTTCGATTCTTTATATATATACGTGTGTGTGTGTATGTATATAATATATATATATATATATATATATATATATATATATATAGATATATATATATAGGAGAGATAGGGGTACGTTACGCCGCCTTATATATATATAGAAATCAAATATAGAATATAAAATATAAATTACAAAATGGG
>NC_043000.1:21178883-21181383 GCF_006345805.1 Octopus sinensis | reverse complement strand
TATAGACATGAATCAGTATCGATTAAGGAGAGAGCTAAGATAAAAGGCGTTCCAGCCATGAGGGTCCTGCCTCGAATCGAGTATTGCGTATACTGTGTCGTTCCATCCATAACCATCCTGTCCTTCTCTCGTACATTGTGTACCTGTAACTACATAACCCAATATGTCCTCCGGATGTTGCTATTTCTAATAGGTCGATCGGTTACCTTGATACTGCTTCGTTCGTTTAAACCGCATTTAGTTGATATAAATAGTATTTAATTCCATTTTTAGTTTTCGTTATATTCTGGATGTGGTTTGCTAAGAAGTGGTAAAGTGTCTGGGACTTAGACACAGGTTTTACTTATTGCCTCTTTCTCTATGCTGGGACAGGAGTTATCATTGGGAGAGAGTAAGGCAGCGAATTGGCAGAGTCCTTACTACGCCGAGCAAAATGCTTAGCGGTATTTAGTCTGCCGTTACGTTCTGAGTTCAAATTCCGCCGAGGTCGACTTTGCCTTTCATCCTTTCGGGGTCGATAAATTAAGTACCAGTTACGCACTGGCGTCGATATAATCGACTTAATCCGTCTGTCTGTCCTTGTTTGTCTCCTCTGTGTTTAGCCCCTTGAGGGTAGTAAAGAAATAAGTATTTTTTTCTGCCGCTACGTTCTGAGTTCAAATTCCGCCGAGGTCGACTTCGCCTTTCATCTTTTCGAGGTCGATAAAGTACGCACTGGGGTCGATATAATCGACTTAATCCGCCTTGTGGGTAGTAAAGAAATAGCTATGTCGTCTGTCTTTATGTTTTGAGTTCAAACCCCCTGAGGTCGCCATTGCCTTTCATCCTTTAAGTAACGATCAAATTAGTACCAGTTGAGCGCCAGGATCGATGATATCGACTCTCTTCCGATCAAAAACTGCTGGCCCCGAGCCAAAATTTGAAACTGTTATTAACAGAAGTTAATGAGTCGGAAAAAATACAGTGCAATATTTAGTTACGATCCTTTACGTTCTGAGTTCAAATCCCGTCAAGTTAATTTCAGGTTTGATAAAATATAGTGTAAGTACTAGGATCAATAAAAGCGACTATTCCTTTTCTACAAATCTAAGATCTCATGCCTTTGAAAGAAATCCGTATTCAGAGAGACGGAAGTAATGGCAGAATCGTTAGAGTTTCGGTATTTAGTTATACCTGTTCAGATTTAACGGAGATCGACTTTGATTTTAATTTTTTCGGAGTAAATAAAGGGAGCACAATTAATGAAATCGAAATAATTGACTCTACCTTTCTCTTTTTCGTATGGTGACTAATGTTTGTTTGCTCTTAAAGCGATTTAGTTTTCTGCTACAGCACTGCGTGCATGGATGGCTCTGTATTGCATGCCTATTCCCCTTTCTCAGAAATGCGTTGCTTTGTGCCATTTTTAGAAGAAATCAATAATTCTATCTATTATAGAGATAAGGCCTGAATTACATTGATCCCGGTGTCCAATTGCTACTTATTTATTTTATCGACCCCAAAAAGATGAAACGCAAAGTCGACCTCGGTTGCTTTTGAACTCGGAGTGTAAAGAACTCGAAGAAATACTGCTAGGCATTTGGTCCAACGCGGTAACGACTCTGACAACTCGCCACCTTTAAAGAATACAAATAATAAGAGAGGGGAGGCGGATCGGGTAGAAAAGGTGAAGTTCTGAATTAAATACTTGAATTGTAATTCCACTGGACCCGACATCAGCTTTCATTCACCTGTTCTCCATAAAGAAATATGCGGAGATATATATTGATTCAATCAACTAATTTATACTGCTCCCTTTAAAATGTGTGACAAGGTTCGAACGATTACTATTTGGTGAGAAGGCAAGAGGAAACGGTGAAGAGCATGTGGTAGTATCTGGGGAGCCGATTCTGAAGATAATCATCGACTGAAGTCAACTAAACTGAGGAGGTGAAAACAAACCGAAACATGTTTGGAGTTGTCTTCCGTGCTTACCTGACAAATGAAAAAAATATAAACCAATGTATAGGCGCAGGAATGACAATGTGGCTAAGAAGCTCGTAAGGCGGCGAGCTGGCAGAAACGTTAGCACGCCGGGTGAAATGCTTAGCGGTATTTCGTCTGCCGCCACGTTCTGAGTTCAAATTCCGCTGAGGTTGACTTTGCCTTTCATCCTTTCGGGGTCGATAAATTAAGTACCAGTCACGCACTGGGGTCGATGTAATCGACTTAATACCTATGTCTGTCCTTGTTTGTCTCCTCTGTGTTTAGCTCCTTGTGGGTAATAAAGAAATAGGTATTTCGTCTGCCGCTACGTTCTGAGTTCAAATTCCGCTGAGGTTGACTTTGCCTTTCATCCTTTCGGGGTCGATTAAATAAGTACCAGTTACGTACTGGGGTCGATATAATCGACTCAATCCGTTTGTCTGTCCTTGTTTGTCCCCTCTGTGTGTAGCCCCTTGTTGGCAGTAAATAAATAAGAAACTCTTTTGCAACCATTTGGTTTCGAGCTCTATCCCAG
>NC_043000.1:21148883-21176383 GCF_006345805.1 Octopus sinensis | reverse complement strand
AATTACACAATTATTCAGTTACAATGTTGAATTACTGTTAGACGTATTATCTTCTCTACGGCTAGACTTTGCTATGATGTCAGCTTTTGTAGGATAATTACGAATCGATTTAAAATGACAAACTTGGTATGTGAGACCAAACCAATTCGTAGAATAAAAAAAATCGATATTTTTTTTATTATATACTCTCAGTAATATTTATAAATATTATTTATTTGTTTGTTTGTTTGTTTGTTTATTTTGAAATTAATCACAGATTGAACGAAGAATATAATTTAATATTCTTCTATCGAGTGGTGATATACAAAAGAAGATCAACAATGTGTAGCAAGTGTGAAATCGGACCGATGTTGTTGTTGATGTTGTGGTTGTGGTTATCTTTGAGTACACTATAATGAAAGGTTTTCCATCCTTGACAACCCCTGTCTTAATTTCGAGAATAATATACCTTGGATTACATTGCATAATGTGCCATTCCGTTTCATAAAAGAGTGGGGAGAAGCAGTGAAAATTTGAGGGACATTTTGTTATTATCTCAAGTAGCTTGAACGACTGCATTCAGGCTTTCATATGGGTTCCTGTGACTTCTGATTGCTGTTTAATTTGCTCAGCTCTAGACGAGATGGCCTGTTGTGGAAAGCGTTCCATTTATGACAACGCCACACATTTGCCAGTAATGTGTCCTTTCTTTAAGACGTAAGGATGTAATCTGAAGGAGATTTGGTTACTATTTTTAGCTGGTCAAACGATCGCGTAGAAGCAGTACTCGGCGGAAAACTCGCATTTAATATATCTCCTTCATATCACAAACCAGCGAAGGAGCTTCAAGTATCCCTCAAATTAAACCTAAGTGTTTTGAAAAAGCGCAAGAAACATCAGATGATGCAGTCTTAGATAATCCAAAACATAGCCACACATACACACACGGATTAGAGATGATCGTGGTTGGATTAGATTCCTTTATAACTCAGTTTAAATGACAAGCTGACAGAATCATTGACTTGAAGAGCAAATTGCTTAACAATATTTACACATTACTCTTTCACTCTTTTACTTGTTTCAGTCATATGACTGTGGCCATGCTGGAGCACCGCCTTTAGTCGAGCAAATCGATCCCAGGTCTTATTCTTTGGAAGCCTAGTACTTATTCTATCGGTCTCTTTTGCCGAACCACTAAGTAACGGGGACGTAAACACACCAGCATCGGTTGTCAAGCGATGTTGGGGAGACAAAGACACACACACATACACACACACACACACACACACACACACACACACATACACACACATACATACGACGGTTTTCTTTCAGTTTCCGTCTACCAAATCCACCCACAAGACTTTGGTCGACCCGAGGCTATAGTAGAAGACACTTGCCCACGGTGCCACGCAGTGGGACTGAACCCGGAACCATGTGGTTCATAAGCAAGCTACTTACCACACAGCCACTCCAACGCATTTCTTCATATTCTGAGTTTAAATGTTGCCAAAGTCTCGATTTTGCCTTTCGTCTTTTCATCCTTTCGGGGTCGATGAAATAAAAGTACCTTTGAGCATTCGGGTCGATGTAATCGACTAGCTACCTTCATCACGACAACTTAAGACCTCGTAACTCTAGTAGGAAGAATTGCAAGCCAGCTCAATCGCTAATGATTGCGTGGGTCAGTTTGCTAGAAGTAGCAGCCAAATATTCTCCAAACAATTCCTTATAATCTGAAAAAGGAAGGGGATAAAAAAACACTTACCTGTAACTGTATCTCTCTATATATACGGTGTGTGCATGCATGTGTATACAAACATACATAAATACATACATACATACGTAGGTATATGTATATGTATATATATATATATATATATATATATATATATATATATATATATATATATATAATATATACATACATATATATGTATATATATATGTATATATGTATATATATATATGTATAATATATATGTATATATATATATATATATATGTGTGTGTGTGTGTGTGTGTGTGTGTGAAGTATATTTGCCATCTAAATGTGGCTAACCATTAAGGGTGGATGTTACTGTAGTTTGTAGCCCCAGGAGAACACCTTCTCCAGTTGGCTATTGAAGCACTTTCTGTGCCCTACAAGCTACAGTAGCATCCACCCTTAGTGGTTAGCCACATTTAGATGGCAAATATGCTTCACATTGTCGTGCTGTTACTGTTTATACCTCGTTCAGAGATTTATTATTTGCTTATATATGTATATATATATATATAAATTGAATGGAGACAAGAAGTGGAACGAACCGACAAATCGAAACGAACCTGACGCGGGGCGCTGTCAGACAATAATGTGATAATTAAAAATATATGCATACATACAAACATATATGTACGTACCTACATGTACATGTATATATACATGCATATATAAATAAATATACGTAAGTACAGGACGCCACAACAAGACGTAGAAACGGGAAAAACAAAATTTTAACGACAAGTACAGGACAGGCTACACAAGGAAAAATCCCCCAATTTTTTTTTTTTTTACAACAAGAAAACAAGTACAGGACAAGCTACACAAGGAAAAATCCACCGTCATCAGCTGTCGCTAGTTAACTCAGGCGTGTTTCGAAGGCAAGACAGGACACTCGTTAACTAAGCCTTCCTGCGAGAGAATTAAAATAAAATTCCAAGCAGCGGGGTAAAATGGGTAAGAACACAAACAGGATGTAACAATAAAACTACACAATAAAATACAATATATATATATATAAATATGTATATGTATGCATATGAGTATATAGAGGTGTGTATTATAAAATGAAAATATATCTATATACATATATATAAGTTATTGGACGTATTCATAATGATATTTAATAATGTACCCGCTGTTACCGACTGTTTATCTAAATTCCTTTCTCTGTTTACTTTTTCCAAACCACAATATCCACCCAACTCACTCACACAGACACTCCTTTTTTGCGCAGCCATTATAGAGTTAATTCCATTCTTCAATTTATTTCTATATTTTTACAGCACAAATAGACTTTCAGCTCAACACGATATTATACAGCATCATCTAATTGTTCGTTCGTTTTCTTTTTGCTTTCTTTTGCGAGAACTTCAACGGTTTAAATAATACCCTAGCTTAAATTTACTGTAAACTTAAAATTACATTGCAAAGCAAAATAAATAAATAAATAAATAAATAAATAAAATAAAAAGGATATAAAAGTAACGGAATAAGTTTCCCTTATCCAAGTCGTTCAGGTGCCGGCTCACCAGTTTTGTGTTGTTTTATACCACATCCTTGTCACAATGTTTGTCTACCGTTCACTCATGCTTTCTTACAACAATCAAGCATAAATGTTATAGATGTTGACATAAGAATCTAGAAACTTCGAGAGAACGTGAAATAATTCTTTTCTGGAACGTGAAACTGGAAGCAGATAAAGTTCTAAATATTTTTTCCTGCTATAGGTACGTGAGGGAGTATGTCGATTACATTGACACCAATGCTCAGTCGGTACTTTATTTTATAGATTCCGAAAGGATGAAAAAACGAAGTCGACCTCGACAGAAGTTAATTCAGGACGTAGAGTCGAAAGAAATGTTGCTAAGCATTTTGTCCGGCATGGTAACGATTCTGCCAGCTTTAAATAATAGCAAACAATATTGAGTTACAAAAAACCCGTTGAACTGAAAAGAGTCGAAGGCTGCCTATGGGCCGCGAACCCATATCTGCAAACGTTACACACATTCTTCCTTTAGTCACGTGCAGCCTTCAACTTTTTATATCCAAGGGATTTTAAACCCAGTATTTTCACGTTGTTATTTATAGCTTTATCTGCTTCGAGTTTGAACCTTCCAAAAAATAATAATTATAAATATTTAACATACTCTCTTTTTACTCTTTTACTTTTTTCAGTCATTTGACTGACTGCGGCCATGCTGGAGCACCACCTTTAGTCGAGCAAATCGGCCCCATGACTTATTCTTTGTAAGCCTAGTACTTATTCCGCGGTCTCTTTTGTCGAACCGCTAAGTTACGGGGACGAAAACGCGCCAGTACCGGTTGTCAAGCGATGTTAGGGGGACAAACACAGACACACAAACATACACACACACACACACACACACACACACACCAACACACACACATACATGCATATATATGACGGGCTTCTTTCAGTTTCCGTCACCCAAATCCACTTACAAGGCTTTAGTTGGCCTGAGACTATAGTAGAAGACGCCTAAGGTGCCACGCAGTGGGACTGAACCCGGAACCATATGGTTGGTAAGCAAGCTACTTATCACACAACCACTCCTACGCCTAACACGAGGAAATTGCTATCTTTTGTCTTTTATTTGTTTCAGTTATTGAACTGCGGTCATGCTGGAGCACCACTTTGAAGGATTTTAGTCGAACAAATCGACTCCAGTACTTATTTTCTTGAAAGTTCGGTGTATTTTTGCCGAGCTGCTAAGTTACCGAGACAACAAACCAGCACCGGTTGTCAAGCGGTGCTGAGACAGACAGAAGCACAATGACACACAGACAAACTCACGCATACACACACATACACACACACACGTACGCACACACATGAACCCATATAGGCACCTACAAATATGAAGGTGCACCAACTTATATTCATAACGAAACAAAAGAAAAATGTTAGTGTAAATAAACATATTAACAAATAAATTTCAGTCTCTTTCCAATCAGAGCAGTTACTGGTTATCATTACACCATCGTTAGTGTTTGGCAAACATGTTTGTCTTAATTTCACCAACTGGGAGAACTTTATGGGAATATAGTTAGTGTTATGAATTAATTAAAGCATAATGCATTAAGTTTATCGTTGAGTGGTTACACTGATAAAAAGAAACGACCGAATTGTTTGGTATGACCAATCCTCACAATTTTCTATATTTTCACTCACTTCATTTTTTCTTGTATGCAGTTCCCTGATCTGTTGGCGATATACCGTCGTTCTTTTCTGAACGACTGTATATCACTGTCCAATGTAATATTCTAGGCAACGTTTATTTGTTATAATGTATAGTAGGTTGTCCGTATTACAAGAGAAATTGGTTTTGATTTTGAAAGTAAGACCCTCTTTGAAGTGGAATTTGGAGCATTCTAACAGGTAACTACATCATAGTTTGGTCGGTTGTATTTACTGACTTTGGGGGTCCATCGTTTGTCTATGTAACTTTTCATTGGTCAGTATCCTCTTTAGTGATATAATTTTATCTTACTTCTTTATAATTGGATGTTTTTCCAAAACGTTTTTCACTTTTTGGTAAGTTTATACACATGGTGGTGAAAATTTCGGAGTTCTTTGGGTTTTAAGTTGAAATATATGGAATGATATTTTTTCTTTTATGTATTTTGTTGTTTCGAAGCTCTTGGATGTTAATTTGTTTCTGAATTACAAAGTAAATCGACTCGAGAGGGTATTTTTTGTAATAAGTATTTTTTTCATTTCGTCTAGTCCTTGGTGTCTTATTTCATTGGTTTCAAAATAAAGATTCATTTTCCTAAGTTAAATAGAATCTTACTTTGGCTGTGTTTGGAGTGATATGATGTGAAAGGGAGGTATTATCGTGAATCGGTGAGTTTAAGATATATTTCATCGTTGTTAAACTATGTAGAAAACTGAATGTGAGAGTTTATTTTGTTAATAAGATTTGGGATTTGCTTCAGTCTGTCAGTATTTTCTCCTCCATAAAGTGAAATAATCGTCTGCAAACCTCTTTCAGTTTTCTTTCAAAAAGCAGCTGAATTCATCTTTAAACATTTGTCAGGAATTTTCATAGATTTTCAGTTCATGTTACTCCATATCTAAGTTGGTATACGTTGGAGCAACTGTCGTTCTCATATCTGTTCCTGACAGTTGTTGATTAGGCTGTGTTGCCGAATATGAAGAAGCTGCTTTCTAAAATGAGTGGTAGACTATCTTCAATAAATTTTCTATCTATGTGTTCTGGTTTTCGATAAGAAAATAAATCTAGTCAATATTCTGTAGCTTCGATTCAATATTTGTGTGGAATATGTTGCTATGTTCACAACATCAAATGTGCCAATATAGGTATTTTTGTTTATAGGATTAAGTAGATGGTTGAGCGGATCAAAATCATCTCGTGTGAAGCTCACATATATGCTTGAGGAACAAGATTTCTTGAAATTCCTTAAATGATGAGTTTCGCATGCTGCATACATCCTAGTTTTTAATTTGATAATTTGGGATGTTCACACAATTTTTCTTTGCTCTTTAATATGTTTCATTAATTAGCCAATTCATATGTATTTCAAAGGAGCCATAGATGTTCGATATTTGAATCTTGTAAAGTAATCAGATTCTTTATCGACTAAAAGTTATATGGACGTAGCCAATAACCTGCATTGTCAGCTTCCTTAATATCTTTGTTAAATTTTTTAATCTGTTATGTAGGCTCATTGTTGTCAACCAAAGTTAGAAATTATTTTGTTTTCCTTTTTATATATGAAAGTTTAAAATATGTTGACAGAATTTACCAAAAGCTTCATTTATTCCTCTTTTAGTGTAGAATTCGCTTTTGTTTGATTTTAATTAGAATTTCACCTTCATTATCCCTCTCAAAAATCATTTTCGCTAATCTAAGTTTTCTACAGAATTCTGCAATGCCATTTTCAATTTCGGACGTATTTGATTTTTGAGGGGTTCGTGTGAACTTTAATCCCTGGATAAGTATATCTATTAGTTAAATGGTTAATGTGTTTTTGATTATTTTTTAGTTTTTCGTGATGGGAGTCCATCTCGTGTCCCTATATTTCTGGTTCATGTCTAAAAAACGGTTCTTACAATGAAGATCATCTGTATTTTTCATATCATCAACGCTTTTTAAATCGCTATGTTGTTCACAGACACACACACAGACACACACACAGACACAGACACAGACACACACAGACACACACACACATACACACACACACACACACACACACACACACACACACACACACACACACACACTCTACGATATCCGGATTGCCAACGTCGATAATGCTCTTCTTTGGACAATCATTTTGGAAGGCACATAGATTATTGTAAATATATCACTTTTATTATAATCATTTCCTCCTTTATGCGAAAGATTTGGCGTTGTATTTCATTTTAATGGACCCAATGTCTTTTTGTGATTTTTGGAGGACTGATATAAAAGTCACAATAAAATAACATGTCGAGTCCTAACGTGTCTATTTACATACTGTAGTCTTCATACTTGATGCGTTAACGATCATTTGCGTGCTTTAGCCAAGATGAGATTTAGTGTACACAAGAACAGAATACACACTGAGGCGGAAGATTCCTATAGCAGCGATCAACGTTATCATAGATTTTAGAGTGAGCGCTATCAGATTTCCATCGGCGGAATTCTTTCAAATACTATTACATCAAAAATATATATAAAAAAATAAATGAAAACGAGAAAGGAGCGTTAGAAATTGTGGGCAAATTATAAAAATGCATTATTTTTATCAGCAATTTTTTAAATCAAGAATTTATCAAGAATAATGCCAATCACTGTTTAGCAGCGTTTATTCCTACTCTTTGACTTCCCGTTTCAAATCCAATTGAAGTCAACTTCGCGTTCGATAAAATCAAGTACAAGTCAAATACTGTAGTCAGTGTTATTGCCTTGTCCTCGCCTCTCAAAAAATGTTGGCATTGAACGGGACACTAGTCCTGTAACGGACCAGTGTCCCGTTCAGAGGCAACGTTGAGATGTCGGTCGTTTGTGTACCATGGAAACAGGCTTTATGAGTTATGGGGCTTAAGAAAAAAGAAAACAATTACTAATGAACGAAAGAACAAAAGAAATCTTTATGAGGATTAGACTATGAGTTGGACATTGTGTTATGAGTGAGCAGAAAATATGAGTGATGAGTCATGAGTGACAATGTGTCGCGGTTCGACATAATTTCGTTCCATAAGTTCTCGCTTTCTTTAGTAATTTCCATAACAAATTTACACAGAAGTCGTTAATCCTAATCCATGTAAATATCTAAAAGGGACAGCAACTACAGTGGATACTACAAGAACATAGGGATGATAAATAAACGCGCAAAATTAGCTGATGATAATGATCTGCTTCATTTTCGACAAAACATGAAAGCATTTGTAAAATACCACTCCGTGATAAGAGGCGCTACATAATGTTATGAACCACTGCGGTAGCGAAACACTGTATGCTTGTTGTAGTGGAGGCGTAATGGCCCAGTGGTTAGGGCAGCGGACTCGCGGTCGTAGGATCGCGGTTTCGATTCCCAGACCGGGCATCGTGAGTGTTATTGAGCGAAAACACCTAAAGCTCCACGAAGCTCCGGCAGGGGTGGTGGTGAACCCTGCTGTACTCTTTCACAACAACTTTCTCTCACTCTTTCTTCCTGTTTCTGTTGTACCTGTATTTCAAAGGGCCAGCCTTGTCACACTCTGTGTCACGCTGAATTTCCCCGAGAACTACGTTAAGGGTACACGTGTCTGTGGAGTGCTCAGCCACTTGCACGTTAATAAATGAGCTGCGACGTCACGGGTGCCAAGCCTTGATAAATGAGTTTCCAGAGTTACGTTATTAAACAGAGACTTCTGTTCGCGTAGTACCGTTTTTAATGCCTGTAGAACATAAGCCTATAAAGCTATACATCAGCTATTGCTGCTATTTATGTATTGCCGCATTTAAGGGTTTCTATATTTGAAAACGTGGAGGCGCAATGGCCCAGCGAAAACACCTAAAGCTCCACGAGGCTCCGGCAGGGGGTGGTGGCGATCCCTACTGTACTCTTTCACCACAGCTTTCTCTCATTCTTTCTTCTGTTGGCCTGCTCGCTTAGCCAGCAGGGTGGCGTCATTTGAAGGCTAAAACAATGCGAAGCGCATTGTGACCAGCGATGTGTAGCAACATCTGATAGCCTGGTCGGTCACGTGACGTGATATTTGAAAACAGAGTTTCAAATTCAAGTTATTTCTTGAAATTTTCTGTATTTAGATTCTTTTAATTTTGTACACTTTTACTAGTTTCGTAGTTATTATTATCGATGTCGTTATTGTTGCCAAGTCAACCATCTCCTTATGAATGATGTATTCACAACAACAACGACGACGACAACAACAACAACTGCATTAACAATAGGAAAATCGAACAACAATGAGATAGGCCTGGATAGTGTGTGCTTATCGACATAAAATATGCAACCAGAATTGATTTAGTTGCGTTGCAAGTCGACTGAATATCTTCAGAATGTTAGTGGATGTAATGAATTCCTAAAACAAGCGATGTGTATTTAACAACTTAGATCAGTTCTGCTCGAGCAAACCGATGGTTAAAAGCCCTTCCAGCGGTGGCCATCCTATTTTTTCTTTTTTCATTTTTTTTTTATCAGAGACTACTTTGTATTGTCTAATATATTCGGCATTATTCAAGCTGGTAGAGTTTGATTTGATGGTTCAGTGAAGGAGGGTTTTGCAACGAATTGTTTATGTGAATGAAAAATGTTTTCCAGTTTTCATGCTGCCACCATTATGGCTATCATTTATCCGAGTCTCTCTCTTTCTTTCACTGTCCAGGTCCCTGTCTTTATGCATGTATCTCTCGTTATGAATGTCTCTCATTCGCTTTTCCCTCTATTCCACTATTCCAAAACGTATCTCTCCCGTATATACACACACGCACTCTCTTCTCTCGCTCTCTCCCTCAGACACACACACACACACACACACACACACCACACACACACACACACACACACACAGGTAGAGAGTGATCAGAGATACTGAAGCAATGAAGAAAACAAAGAGTTCGACGTCACACAAATGTATTTTAGAATATTTCTTTAGCTTACGCTACCATTCTTTTTCCATTTTTCTAGTTTTTGCCAACACTAAACCGTATCAACTTTCTATCTTTCTCCATTTCCTTCCAGACAGAAGGTCGAGTTTTGAAAGAAATTTGTCCGCCGTCTTTCAAAATAACTGCTTTACAAAATTCTCTGTCAAATAGCGAATAATGATGTATATAGTTTTCTGGATGTTCGTTTTTTAGATACTGAATACAAGACAGGCATGCGCATAGTGACAACACACACACACACATTGTGTGTGTGTGTGTGCGCGTGTGTGTGTATGTGTGTGTGTATGTGTGTGTGTGTGTGTGTGCGCGTGTGTGTGTATGTGTGTGTGTATGTGTGTGTGTGTGTGTGTGTGTGTATGTGTGTGTGTATTTCAGATAATCGACTTCATCATTATAGATGAAACATCTTTTAATACTTACAACTACAAAGGCGGCGAGCTGGCAGAATTATTACCACACCGAACAAATATTTTGCGGCATTTCGTCCGTCTTTACGTTCTGAGTTAAAATTCCGCCGAGGTCGACTTTACTTTTCATCCTTTCAGTGCCGATAAAATAAGCACCAGTTGCATACTTGGGTCGATGTAATCGACTCACCCACCCACCTCTCCCAAAATTTCATGCCTATAGTAGAAAGGAATATTTACACTTACGAAGGTAGTGTATTGGCAGAATGCTTAAAGCGTCGGGAAAATGTCTACAGGTATTTAGTTACGACCCGTAACATCCTCTTCTCGACTCCTATTAAGATCAGTTTCCTTTTCATTCTCTCGCGCTTCGATAAAATAAAATATCAATCAAGCACTGAGATCGAATTTAATCAACTAACGACTAACTCACCCAAGAAGTGTGATTTTGTACCAAGGTTAGATCTCCAAATATTTACTTCATATTTCTTTATTGATCACAAGGGGCCAAACATAGAGAGGACAAACAAGGACACACAAAGGGACTAAGTCGATTACATCGACCCCAGTGCGTAACTGGTACCTAATTTATCGACCCCCGAAAGGATGAAAGGCGAAGTCGACCTCGGCGGAATTTGAACTCAGAACTTAACGGCAGACGAAATACCTATTTCTTTACTACCCACAAGGGGCTAAACACAGAGAGGACAAACAAGGACAGACAAACGGATTAAGTCGATTAGATCGACCCCAGTGCGTAACTGGTACTTAATTTATCGACCCCGGAAGGATGAAAGGCAAAGTCGACCTCGGCGGAATTTGAACTCAGAACGTAACGGCAGACGAAATACCACTAGGCATTTCGCCCGGCGTGCTAACGTTTCTGCTAGCCCGCCACTTCTACAATACATTTCGATCGGTTTGACCAACATCTGTTTATAGATGAGAGTAGCACAGGTAGTGTTGTGGAGTTAAAAAGTTCGTTTCGCCACCATGTGGTTTCGGGTTCAGTCCCAATCTGCGGCACAGCTTCGGCAATGGTTTCCTAATAGAGCCCGGGCCAGCCAATACTTTTGTGAGTGAATAATTTGGTAGGTTGATACCGTGAGAAGTCCTTCGTACACACACACACACACACACACACACACACACACACACACACATAATACATACATACATACATGTGTGTGTGCGTGCGTGTACGTGTGTGTGTGAGTGACTGTGTGTTTGTATATATATATATATATATATATATATATTATATATATATATATATATATATATATACATATATATATATATATACGTTTATATAAATTTATATATGATATATATATGTGTGTGTGTTTATGTACAGGGTGGCACAAAATTAAATTGACGTTATGTGTCAAATTAACCGCCATTACAACTCACAACCCTGAAAAAAAAGACTGTCAACCTACTTTTGCACCGGCCAGTACATACGTACGTATGCATCTATGTATGTACGTATGTATGTATGTATGTATGTAGTATGTATGTATGTATGTATGTATGTATGTATGTATGTATGCATGCATGTATGTATGTGTGTGTATGTATATGTACGTGTATGTGTCTTTTGTGTGATTACGCATGCGTGCTTTTTGTGCAAGTGCAGAGTTTGTGTTTGTCATCCCCACCTTATCACTTTGCAACTAGTGCTGGGTATTTTAGTCATACGATAAGAAATTAACTTAAAATAAGTTTCGAGATCGAATTGTTCGACTAATCTCACAAGGTGGCGCTCTAGCATGACTGGTAATCCAATGACTAAAACATTGGGTATCTCTCTTTTACTCTTTTACTTGTTTCAGTCATTTGACTGCGGCCATGCTGGAGCACCGCCTTTTAATCGAGCAACTCGACCCCGGGACTTATTCTTTTGTAATCCCAGTACTTATTCTATCGGTCTCTTTTGCCGAACCGCTAAGTAATGGGGACATAAACACACCAATGCTAGGGGGACAAACACAGATACACAAACACACACACGCATATATATATATATACATATATACGACGGGCTTCTTTTCAGTTTCCGTCTACCAAATCCACTCACAAGGCTTTGGTCAGCCCGAGGCTATAGTAGAAGACACTTGCCCAAGGTGCCACGCTGTGGGACTGAACCCGGAACCATGTGGTTGGTAAACAAGCTACTTACCACACAGCCACTCCTGCGCCTATGTATACATTGGTTACGTATATAGTACCAAAGTAGGTCCTAACTCGAAACCATTATTTCTAAAAACCTCTCATCCACTTAATTATTTGTTGAAACCTCAAATCAATAACGCCGCTAAATACTTTAGTTTAAACAAATGTCTAAGTCTATTGCTTATAATTTAAGTTTTCTTTACTTTCCAATATATGTAAGGCACAGGAGTGGCTGTGTGGTAAGTAGCTTGCTAACCAACCACATGGTTCCGGGTTCAGTCCCACTGCGTGGCATCTTGGGCAAGTGTCTACTGCTATAGCCCCGGGCCGACCAATGCCTTGTGAGTGGATTTGGTAGACGGAAACTGAAAGAAGCCTGTCGTATATATGTATATATATATATATGTATGCGTGTGTTTGTGTGTCTGTGTTTGTCCCCCTAGCATTGCTTGACAACCGATGCTGGTGTGTTTACGTCCCCGTCACTTAGCGGTTCGGCAAAAGAGACCGATAGAATAAGTACTGGGCTTACAAAGAATAAGTCCCGGGGTCGATTTGCTCGACTAAAGGCGATGCTCCAGCATGGCCGCAGTCATATGACTGAAACAAGTAAAAGAGTAAAAGAGTAATGTCATTTTGAAAAGCTTGCATCTTGCCACTTCAACTGTTTTCTTACAACTGAAACAACAACAACAACAACAAGGGGAAATTAGAATAACGATGAGATAAACTTGGTAAGTACGTGTTTATTGACTTAAAATATACCCAAAGAATTGATTTAATTGCACTGCAAGTCAAGTAGATGAATTTTGAATGTTATCGTATATAATCAGTTCTTAAGCCAGGCCGTATATAATGTTTAACGTCAAATCTGATGAAAGAAATAACCTGTTACTAGATTATTTTATATTGCAATTGATGAAAAATAGCATCGTAGGTTACAAGCTTCCAGCAGACAAATCACCAGCTCATTTCATTGTTAGTAACGAGGATGACAAGGGAGGGTTTTTCACTCAATGGCGAATAAATATGGCCAAGGAATTTGTTCGAAGAGCGACATTTTTTCAGGTCGGAGAAAAACATATAGGATGCACTGTTCTGTTATTGGTAGATTTGTGGAGGCGCAATGGCCCAGTGGTTTGGGCAGCGGACTCGCGGTCGTAGGATCGCGGTTTCGATTCCCAGACCGGGCGTTGTAAGTGTTTATTGAGCGAAAACACCTAAAAGCTCCACGAGGCCCCGCAGGGGATGGTGGTGATCCCTGCTGTACTCTTTCACCACACTTTCTCTCACTCTTACTTCCTGTTTCTGTTGTACCTGTATTTCAAAGGGCCGGCCTTGTCACTCTCTGTGTCACGCTGAATATCCCTGAGAACTACGTTAAGGGTACCCGTGTCTGTGGAGTGCTCAGCCACTTACACGTTAATTTCACGAGCAGGCTGTTCCGTTGATTCGGATCAACCGGAACCCTCATCGTCGTAACCGACGGAGTGCTTCCATTCCATATTGGTAGATCAACAAAAAAGTACCCCATTCATTGAGAGATAAATATAATTTAATATAGACTGGAGTTAAATGCGAGCTACAATAAGTTTCGTGTTTCTGATAATACAATGGTTGGACAAGCATTTTGCCGTATATTTTCAGGCAATCATTCAGGCTCAAACTAAAACATGGCCACTCGTTGATGAAAAAGAGTGAAAGAACGAGAAGAAACGTGAAAAAGTAAAAGAAAAAAGTGGATTGAGAAAGAATATATATATGGCGTAGTGGTTAAGGGCTCGGGCTACTAACCCCAATATTCCGAGTTCGTTTCCAGAAGTGACCTGAGTAATGATAATAATAATAACAGCGAAAAATACCTTAGGAATGAGAACCCAGGTTCGAAATTTCCCAAGACACCTGATGAAGGCTGGATGGTATATCACCCGAAAAAAATATTGTGTTAACAACAAACAAGATGAGGACAAATATCCGTCAAATGTAAATTATGTAGAAGAACTACCAGTTTGGTAGTATCTTTGTCCCTCTTACTTATCAGGTATTTATTAGCTAAATCATGTTCTTGGATTGCGATATCTCCTATCGCAGATCCTGGAGAGGCTATTCTTCCTGTCACTGTTATTGTTGACGTCCAGTCTACGGGATGTGTCCCCATGTATTACTTTTTGCTGGTATGATTCCTGCTTCCCATCCAGGCTTCTGTCCAAGTAGGCTAGTGCAGCTTCCTTTGGGTCGCACAATTGTATTCTCAGAGTACCTGCGCAATAGTTATTCTCCAACTCTGAAGATGTTGTTCTCAGTTTTGAGTATGTATGGAATATACTAATTTCTTTCTTTTCTGTTCAGCAGTTGTAGCCTAAGTGATATCATGAGACATTCAAAGGCTGTTTAGATTGACCTTATGCCTCTACCGCTATCGCTTCGTATCACATAAATCATATGGTCACTGTTAATGTGTAAGTTGCCAGTGGTGGTCAAATGGTATTAATTCCTCAACCAGTTTAATTTTATCGCCCAAGCACAGGAATGGCTTCCAACTAACAAACTTCAATCACAAGTCTTTCAGCAACCCTTGGAATGATAAACAACATTTGCTCTAAGTAATACTCAGTGCGATCGAACTCGAATAAACAATCTGCAAAGCGAACATCTTAACCATTCAGCTATGTCCGGTCTTAAAACAGGAAGGCTGTATTTGATCATAGGTCCTCAACCAGAGAGGAATTTCAGAGGTAAAACTGGGACAAATATTCAATAAAATGTGAAATCAAATAGATTAGTGATGGAAATGAGGACGGAGTTAACCGAGCTGCGATACTTAGCAGTAATTTTCAGTATTTTGTGTTGTTAGCTATCCTTTTTGAATTTTCTGTCAATAAAAACCTGTATGTTATTGTGATTGTGTATACATATTTTTTCAGTTCTCGTTTTTGTTTCAGTTCTCGTTATAAAACACATAATATTGATTTACAAAACAATAAAAGTTGTTCAGTAAGCTGATTGGATCGCTGGAAGCTAGAGGAAGGGAATGGCCACATGGTGGCTTTGTGAAAGGTGAAGGAAGTTAATGTAAGATCAGGCTGAGTGTGACTATCTGCATGTGTCCCGATTCTTGAACTTTTGTGTAAAGATGGAAAGGTTTAGTGAAGTCGCCATTTATGTTTTATTATTCATTGCTATCGTAAAATCATTTTGCTTTTCAATCGTTGTCTATAATTTGATATTTTAGCTATTTGTATACATTTTCTATTTGTAACTGAGAAAAAGCATAAAATATCAATTAGGCAATTGTGGTGATGTATGACCTATTATCAGGTTGTAGCCCTGCATCAGTATCAATAAGTTTACTGGGTTACCATCAAAAGATTATTTCGCTAATCCCTTGTGAATTCCTCTCTGATCTCCGAGCATAATTCCCGAATACATTCTTACCATTATTCTTGGTTCCTACCAACACTGTTGTGGATTATGTACAATCTATAGAATTATAGCTTGTTTTTAATTTAATCTTGGGCCATTAGTAATTTTTATTGGATGTCAGAGATTACACTGAAAATACCATATTTCATTATGATATTTTAAAATTAATTAGTTAATTTGACACTTCGAAAGATACGGAATAAATTATTTTAACGGTGGAACTCGAAGAAGAAAAAGCATGTAACAATATCACAGGAAGACTTCAACTTTTCTATCCAAAACTTTTTTTGAACTCACTGTTTTATAAGCTCCTAGCATTATGACCCGTCGTTGCCGGGTCATAGTGCTAGTGCATGTATATATGTGTACATATTACATGTACATCTATATATATACATCTACACATAAAATACAAAATACAAAGTTATATCTTGATATCGCTAGTGATAACAATACTCAAAATATATAACAGACTGGAATTGTAGGCCCGTCTCTTGCAATTTCGATCAATTGTATCTTGTCCTCCCTCTTGTATAGAAGTGGGGCTACAATCCAGCCTACCTCTACTTCTGGGGGGACATTTTAAATTTTTTTCCGGGACGTTCTACGTCCCAGATATAAAGGTATAAATAAGATATTTCCACTTTGCAAGGTTCGAGTCGAGTACTCCCTTGAACGCTCCCTTGAACACTCAAAACCTTGCTTCTATTGTGGCGAATTTACCGCCTCTGGTTAGATATCTTTCACAGTCGCACCAAGACACTTTTCAATGGTGCTTTCCTCCAGGTGTTCAAATCTTTTTTTCTCTACATTCTATACTTTATAGACAATAGTCTTTTCTTTAATTTAATTTTTTATTTCGTTTTGTGGTGTTATCCTAGATTCACCGTCTTTGTCGGTGATCAATCCGAAATAGGTTTGTATTTCTTCCATTTTAATTTTAATGAGTTCGCGCCCGCCGACGGCTGCAGCGAAATTCATGTTTGGACTTTCTTCTATCGAAGGCATTTTAACAAAAATGCTTCCGTATAAACGGTGAAAATATTGTCAATTTCCCCAAACAGGGACACAATTCAATTTTTAAACAATAACCGAAGCTCCTTCTCCCAAAGGAGGAGGGTTACAGTTTACAATTATTTAACAAATGCAACACAACAACGCTTCCCTTATGAGGAACCAACAAACGTGATAACAATAGTTAAACAGTAATAATAATAACAACAAACCTTACAGTGAATCGAAAAGCAGTACTCAGTTGAAGCTATAGTCCTTTATGTATAAGAAATAAACCAACAGCAGTAGTCAGTAGAAGCGGCTGTTCGAGAAAACAGACATTACATACAGCCAAACTTTATATAGAATCTTAATGCTAGCTAATTAGCAGATAATCTAATGTAAAAGCCGTGGTAAAGGGTATGTGCACAGCGCCATCTGGACTATTCCATTTCTGCACACTAATTTTATTTTTAATTTATTCCCATTCATGTGAAACCACTTATTCAAGTTCAAGTCATTGATGCAATTTTATACCAATTGCTATTTTTACTTTTAATTGTTATGTTACGATTTAATTTAGTTTGATTTTAATTATTATTTGCTACATATAATTCAATTGTTATTATTATCTCTAATTTTTATTGTTAGTGAAAGTATCTGACATAAAATAGAGAAATGTTTTTGTTTCACTTTTAACACGTAATACTGAAATAGTGGAGAAGATATGATATTGCTATGGGCTCGCCCTAGGCAAGAAAATGAGCATTTTTTTGCCCATGAAACTACATGGACCCTAAGTAAGGCGTGTGTAAAATTTGAATGAATTTTATGGAATCATAGTGGAGAAGATATGATATTGCTGTGGGCTCGACCTAGGAAAAAGTTAAAAAATTTTTGCCGATGACACTCCCCGGACCCTAAGTAAGGCATATGTAAAATTTGAATGAAATTGGTTGTGTAGTTCTCAAGTTTTAGGGAAACACACAGACAGACAGACAGACAGACACACATTCTCAGTTATATATATATATAGATTGTTCTATATGCTTTATCTACTTCGAGTTCCAATGCTAAAACGATTTATTAGAATATTTCACTTTTTAATATATTTTTTATATTTTCATTTGTTTCATTTCATTGGACTGCAGCCATGCTGAGGAACCCTCTTAATCGAAAAGTCGACCCCAAAACTTATTTTCTCTAAGCCTGGTACTTATTCTATCGGTCTCAAATCTACACATAAGGCTTTAGTCTACATGGGACTAGAGTAGATGGTACTTATCAGTTTTAGCCCTGCAACAGTATCAGTAAGTTTACTGGGTTATCAGCAAAAGATTATTTCGCTTGTGAATTCCTTTCTGATCCCCGTGTATAAATCTCGAATACAGTCTTACCATTATTCTTAGTTCCTACCAACACTTGTGGATTATGTACAATCTATAAAATTATAGCTTGTTTTTAATTTAATCTTGGACCATTAGTAATTTTTATTGGATGTCAGAGATTACCTCCTAACCACATGGTGGTCAGGAGGTAAACTTTTTTACCACACAGCTATGGTTGCGGGGGAATATTCCGTTTAAAACTAGTTTTGTCTTATTCGTACTTACAGAATTTTGAGCCCATTATGAGCATCAAAATAAATAAATAAATAAATAAATGAATAAATATGGAAGCACAACGATTCAACTAACTCAGTATAGTTTCATATCAATCTTTATCAAGAAGCGGGAGGCCTCTCTACTATTTATGGTAAAGTTTGTCAAATGGTTCTATAACAGCAATTGAATTCAAGCAGCATTTGCATATTGATCATCTTCAATACAAATGAAAACTTCATTTTGAATATCACGGGAATGCTCTGAAAAAAAGAAGCTGGATTCAGCAAAGGGATTCTGATAGTAATAATAAAAAAGGTAACGATTGTTCCTGATTTTAGCAAAAGGCATGGATTAGTCAAAATCGCAATGCATTTTCCGATGCTCTAACGATTCCGCCAGCTCGCATAATAATAATAATAATAATAATAATAATAATAATAATAATAATAATAATAATAATAATGATGATGATAATAATAATAATACCGGCAGATGACAACGTGTCTCTAAAAGAAATGGAGAAACTCTCAAAATACAAAGACCTGGAAATAGAGGTAACTAGAATGTGGAACCTGAAAACAGAAACAATTCCTATCATAGTAGGTGCATTAGGCATGATAAAAAAATATTCAGACAAATACATAACAAAAACACCAGGACTTACAAACACATATAACATACAGAAAATTGCACTACTAGGCACTGCACACATCCTACGCAGAACACTTTCCATACAATAACCATCAGAGCATCACAACAAATCACAGCACATACCCAAGGCACACAGAGCTGCGCTCGGTAGTGAAGTGAAGCACGCTATAAAAATAAAACTACTGAATAATAATAATAATAATAATAATAATGACCACGCACATACCCAAGACACACAGAGCTGCGTTCGGTAGTGCATGAAAGCACGTTATAAAAATATAAGACTACTGAATAATAATATAATAATAATAATAATAATAATAATAATAATAATAATAATAATAATAACACCGGGGAACACCGGGGAACGTTTAAGGAGAACACCGGGGAACGTTTAAGGAGAAAACCGTGGAACGTTTAAGATGTAAGAAGGAAAATACAGAGCTCCGAAATCTATCCACAAACATCGAAAACAAGGACATCCTATGGAGCCAAAGATTTACTAACAAAGAATTGGACTGTATCCGAGTAAGTAATACTAATTGAAATTTATTACTATTTTCGAAACGAAATGATGTATTTTGACTCGATATCATCTCCACCTCTAACACAACACATGTAAACATGCGTGGAACATCACGATCATCCCCCACCGCAAACACCATGTACAAAGGAACTACGAAGAAATTAAATGCCACCGATACTATTCAACCCAAGAATAACAATCGAGCGGTACGTACATTAAACTTACAACAAAAAATGTACGAAAACTACACGTGCGAAATAATGTGACAGCAGAAATAAACGGACCGGTACCCTACGAATATGACGACCGTCAAAATAATGGGCCGGACGTTGTACCACATGTCCCGCAAATAAAACCCAAAAGACGTAAATGGACACGTGAGGAATACATTTCTATCTTACACGCATACTTCACAGCAATGCTCTACCCAAAAAATGAAAATACAACAACACATACATATAAAATATGGAAGGAAAATAATAGAGATATAGACTTGGATACAGCAATGAACCCTAATAAATTAGCTAACGTACGAAGATACATTCTCAAAGCCAAAAAAATATCAGAAATAGAAATAGAACATTTAAAAGAAAAAATACACCAGGAAAATGTAGATAGAAGCCACACAACAATGCCCAATAATATAAACACTGAAACTGTAAAACACGAAGACAAACGCAACATTCCCAACAAACACGATGTAAACAACGAAGGGGAGCCTAATGATTATGATAAT
Source organism: Octopus sinensis (assembly GCF_006345805.1). Classification (NCBI taxonomy): domain Eukaryota; kingdom Metazoa; phylum Mollusca; class Cephalopoda; order Octopoda; family Octopodidae; genus Octopus; species Octopus sinensis. The sequence continues at coordinate 21,155,977 of NC_043000.1, read as the reverse complement.
ATAAAAAATAAAATAATCAAAGAGCTGAAAACCACAGAGCCCAAAATGGACCACCGACCATACCTCCCAAGAATCAAAATAAACGAAATAACAACACCGATTATAAACAGCATAAACCTAGCCGTCACTGAACTAGCCACTGAAACAAAAAAAAAGTGATATCACTGAGCTAAATGACATAATATACGCAGCAGCCACTGCAGCCACAAAAGAAGCTGGATACTAACCAAAAGCCGCCCAAACAGGAGTACCACCACCCAAACAAACCCTGTGGATAAATAACATCCAAAACAAAATTAAAAAAATTAGAAAAGACCTGTCGATTCTTAATGAAATCAGCAAACAATCAACGCTACTGAGCAACAAAAAGAGAACAAAAATACTCCGCAAATATAACATCATAAAAAAAGATTTGCCGGAGATAAAAGAAAAGCTGAAGCAAGATATCCTTGCCAAAGCTCAAAGGATCCGCCGGTACTAGAAACGCCAACGCTTCTTTGAACAGAACAAAAAGTTCAACTCCAACCCCAAAAAGTTCTACCAAGAACTGGGCAAAAATAAAATAGAAGTCACTGCAGCACCAACGGCAGAAGAATTGGAAGAATTCTGGAGAGAAATATGGTCGGCGAACGAACAGCCAAAAAAAAAGAGTATCAAAATAACAAACTCAGCATCCGAACAACTTTGGACCCCCATAACAACTGAAGAGGTCACCCAGGCACTGCAAAAACTAAGCAACTGGAAGGCACCTGGGCATGACAAGATCCCCGACTTCTGGTTGAAATATCTAACAGGAATGCACAAAAAGCTGGCTGAAAACTTTAACAAAGTACTAGCAGAGCCAGAGACAATGCCTGAATGGCTCACGAAGGGAAAACCATCTTTCCCAAATCAAGGAAACAACAAAACCAGAAAACTACAGACCAATAACCTGCCTCCCTACTATGTTCAAGGCATTTACTGCAGTGATATCGCAAAGGCTGAACAAGCACCTGGACGAAAACAAACTGTTCCCAGAAGAGCAAAAGGATGCCGCAAAGGCTCATATGGCTGTAAAGATCAACTAACGATTAATAAAGCCGTTACGGAAGACAGCCACAGAAAGAAGAAAGGCCTCAGTATGGCCTGGATTGACTACAAAAAGGCGTTTGATAGCATTCCCCACACATGGATCCTCGAACACTAGCCATTAACAAAGTAGCACAACAATCATAAAATTCATAGAGCACTCTATGAATAAATGGCAAACAGTCCTACACCTCCAAACAAAAGAGGTCTCATGAAAACCAAAGACATCCCCATTAGAAGAGGAATTTCCAGGGAGACACGCGCTCTCTCACTCCTTTTCTGCTTGGCACTGTCACCTCTATCTGATATGCTAAATAGAACTGGATGCGGATATAAATGTTACAGCAAAACGATCAGCCACCTTTTATATATGGATGACCTAAAACTATACGCTGCAAATGACAAACAGCTGGAAACATTATTAAAGACAGTTCATGGATTTACCAAAGAAATAGATATGAAATTTGGATTAGAAAATGCGCCAAAGTAACCATGAAAGAGGAAAACTAATTAAGAGTAACAACATCACACTAGATAAAACCAATGAAATAAAAGAATTAGACCAAAGCCAAACTTACAAATACTTAGGAATCCATGAACTAGATAAGACACAACACACACAAATGAAAGAGAAAATAAAAAAAGAATATTATAGACGAGTTAGATCAATACTAAAAACAGAGCTCAATGCTAAAACAATAATAGGTATCAACACTTTAGCTGTCCCAGTTATAAGTTACAGCTACAATATCCTTAACTGGACACGAAAGAACTGTCCAAAATAGATAGGAAAACAAGAAAAATACTGACAGGATCTAGGATGCATCACCCAAAATCTGACATAGAAGACTATATATACAACGTATGAAGGTGGTAGAGGCCTTATACAGCTGGAAAACTACTATAAAATAACCACCATAGGACTGCAAAAATACCTACTTCAGAGGGAAGGAAAACTGATCCAGATAGCAGCAAAACACGAGCAAACACAAAACTGTTCTCAGTATTTAAGGAAGCTGACAAATACAAACAAGAAATCATACCACCTATAAACACAAAGAAGAAGAAGAAGATGATGAAGAAACAACAAAAGCTATAAAACAAATGAAATCCAAACTAAAAATAGAACAGCAACGAGCCATGATAAAACGATGGCAAGAAAAACCCCTTCATGGTAAATACTGCACTAAACTAAACGCAAAAGAAATAGACAAAGAAAAATTCCAGCAATGGTTGAGAAGCTCAGGACTCAAAGCAGAAACAGAGGGATTTTTAATTGCAGCACAAGACCAAAGCCTCCCCACCAGAAATTACCAAAAACATGTAATGAAAAGAAATATTACAAGTAACTGCAGAATATGTGGAGATGGACAAGAAACATAAATCATATTATCTCTAGCTGCCCAGTCCTGGCTAAGAAGGAATATATTACAGACATGACAGAGTTGGAACCTACATACATTGGAAGCTATGCCAACATTATGGAATAACAACAGAAAAAAGATGGTATAGGCACACACCAGAAAAGGTCACAGAAAACGAGAAAGCAACCATACTCTGGGATATGCCGATACACACAGATAGAGAAATTAAGGCCAACAGACCAGATATAGTTGTGAGATCATGAAGAAAAAAAATGCTTTCTAATTGATGTATCAATACCGGCAGATGACAACGTGTCTCTAAAAGAAATGGAGAAACTCTCAAAATACAAAGACCTGGAAATAGAGGTAACTAGAATGTGGACCTGAAAACAGAAACAATTCCTATCATAGTAGGTGCATTAGGCATGATAAAAAAATATTCAGACAAATACATAACAAAAACACCAGGACTTACAAACACATATAACATACAGAAAATTGCACTACTAGGCACTGCACACAATCCTACGCAGAACACTTTCCATACAATAACCATCAGAGCATCACAACAAATCACAGCACATACCCAAGGCACACAGAGCTGCGCTCGGTAGTGAAGTGAAAGCACGCTATAAATATAAAACTACTGAATAATAATAATAATAATAAATAGCAGAAATTCAAAAGATAGTACTCATGGGAACTACCCATATCCTACGGAAATTTCTTTCTATGTAATCTCAAGTCTTAAAACAAACATAATTTTCTTATGGTTTCTTAAACATTCTCTAGAACAACACTATATACAAGACCAAATATATGCCACCCCAGGCATAACACCAACATGAATTGCCAACTTGTCTCTTGAGGTCTCTGGGTGAGATTTGGAGCCAACTTGTACAAATGTAAAGCAAAAGTCAAACATAATAATAATAATAATAATAATAATAATAATAATAATAATAATAATGATAATAATGATAATAATGATAATAATAATGATGATGATGATGATGATGATGATGATAATAATAATAATAATAATAATAATAATATAATAATAATAATAATAATAATAATAATAATAATAATAATAATAATAAGCTGAGCAAATATATAGATCTTGAAATAGAAATTAGCAAAATGTGGATCCTGAAGACTAAACCAATACCTGTTGTCATAGGTGCCCTGGGAATGATAGCAAAAGGGGCTGATTGCTACCTAGCTCAGATACCAGAAAACCCCAAGATGGCAGAAATTGAAAAGATAGTGCTCATGGGAACTGCTCATATCCTATGGAAAATACTTTCTATGTAATCACAAGTTTTAAACAAACAATTTTCTGATGGTTTCTTAAACATTCTCTAGAACAACACTATGTACAAAACCAAATATATAGCACCCTAGGCATAACACCAGCATGAACTTCCAACTTGTTGTCTCTTGAGGTCTCTGGGTGAGACTTGGAGCCAACTTGTACAAATGTAAAGCAAAAGTCAAACAAAATAGTAATAATATATAATTAAATAAATAAATGAGCAAGTGTCTCCGCTGTGCCGCATCTGCAATAGAGTGGATGAAACTATTACCTATATCACGAACGAATGCCCTAGACTTGACCAAAACTACTACAAGTTGTGGTGACACGATCTGGTAGCGAAAGTGCTACATTGGAAACTGTGAGAAAAGTGGGGTCTACAGAGAAGCAAAACGTGGTATGAGCATATATATCATCCATACTTTATCCCTCAGTCCTGATATATCAGATGAGAGTGTCGAAGTCCGAGACTAGCAAAATCCTCTGGGATTTCCCATTCCAAACAGATCATGTACTAAAGCATAACCGGACACGATGCACCACATATGCTATAAATATATACAACCAAATATATTATAAATAAATGTAAATAAATACATCCCTCTTAAGTACGAAATTGCTCGGCTATGGAAAATGAAGGTGAAGATAATGCCAATTATTGTTGGGTCCTTGGGAACAGTATCAAAAGGCATCAAGAGGAATATAAAGGGAATTGGGATAGAGTGCCCAGTAGAACTGTTACAAAAGGTTTACCTCCTTGGCACGGCTAGAATAATCAAGAAAGTATCAGATAACTGAAAAGAATGGATAGCATGGTACGGTAGGCTGCAGGTAGCAAGCCCACTATGCATGTAAGACTCCAGAAGCTCCAACAAAACCTGTGATAAAGAGAAATAATAACAATAATGAATATATTTATAAACTAAAAGATTATCGATGCCGTACCTCTGGGTATAGAAGCAGAAGCAAAAAAAAAAGAGCTATTAAATTATGGAAATTTTGATCAAACTTCGTGCTTTTGTGGAAATTACATTGGAAAATGGATTGGAGGTAAAAAAAAAACTTGCAGCAGTTCTCCATGGATCTGTACAGCTCAAAGGAAGATATGCAACATGGTTATAGACATTAAGGATCAAGTTGTACAGAAGATCAAATTTACATAATTCGGTTTATTTTCAATATATTTTGATGAATCGATTGATGCAGCTTGGTATAAGAACATTTGACCTTAGAGAAGGGTTCAAATTATTTTCGAAGATAGGTGGGACGGGACGTTTTGCATGGCTGAATGGTGAGAAGCAGATCGTGAACCTCGCTCAGTTGATTGACATTTTTGAGCAGCTGAATTTCTAGATGCAAGGAAGCAATACAAACACCATAAAATTCATTGATTCTTTGAAAGATCTCAAGAGAAAATTGGAAAATTTGGGAAAAAATTGTCAGGATAAAACATGTTGAAATATTTGAAAAACTGTCATTAATTCTTGTTACTGGTGATGAATACCAATATTTTTATAAATTCTAAATAAAAAAGAGTAATAAAATAAAAATTGCAGCATTTTATATCAGTGGAAAATGAAATCAGCCGATATTCGAATTTAGGGATGAAGAGCTGGATTTAGTACAAACTCAATTTAAATTCTGAATTGAAAATTTTTTGCAGATTGTCGAGATGAACTTGTGGAGCTGAAGAATGCCTCAGTTCCAAGAGATGTAATCGAAGTGAAATCAATCATAATATTTTGCCATTGATGTATGCTTCCTCCTCAAAAGTAACGGAAGGCTCTGTACAAGTACAGCTTCCATTTGTGTCAGTATGTCTTCCTGAGCTGGGCTTTTCAGTTTTGTCGCAAAAGAAAATAAGACAATGAAGTCGAATGTGACCCACATTTTGCGATTGCAAGAACTCCTCAGCATAATTAAGAATTGGCCAAAAAAGAAGCGACCACATTCTTTCCATGGACTTCAATCTTCATCATATAAATGAAATTAGATGTTATTCAATTGAAATTTTCTCCTTACTAAAACATGCTTCAGGAACTTCACTCTGCCAATTCATTATTTAAGAAACACTACTTTTACGTTTTAAAACTGTAATTAAATTTGTAAAAAATATTTCATTAAGTAAATGTATATGTACTTATGTAGAAGAAATAGCTTTTTCAGTATCATACAGATATTATAAGGTGGCCACTTTGTCGCCGGTTAATTTGCTAAAACTAGCAGCTAGTCTGCCTCTTAAACCACATCCAATCGTCTTAAAAAGAAAAGGCACTTAAAATTAGTGGGTCTCAAGTCATAAATCACAAGGGGTATGTAGGTACGCGGCAAATTTCCAATATAAAAGTATAAATTAAGGATATGAAAATCCATACTAATCATCCTTTCTACCATAGGCACAAGGCCTGGAATTTTAGAGAAGAGGGAGTTGTTGATTACATCGACCCCAGTACTTAACTGGTACTTCTATCATCGATTCCGAAATAATAAAAGTTAAAGTCGACTTCGGCGGAATTTGAACCCATGACGCAAAGACGGACTAAAAATTTTTGTCCGGCGTGCTAACGATTCTGCCAGCTCGCCGCCTTAACAATTGAGCATCTTAAAAACTATATTATTCATAATTTTGTCCTACAAATATAATTGATAAACAAGGCAATTAACAGTTTCCTATTTTGTTTTCTAAATTTTGATTCTAAACTATTTTTTCTTTAAACTTACCATGGGCAGTATGCCAGTGATTTTATATTGGATTTGTAATTTATTACGAAGACAAAAAAGACGGATAACTTCTGCATTAGATAATCGAGTCATAGATACTAGAAATGAACATCGACGATTTTCGAATTCGTCTTGCTCAGATATTTATTGCGTTTTTAACACGGCGTATCTATGAATAGATTTCTTCTCAGACGAAAACCACAGCATCGTGCCTTTCAGCAGCGCGTATTTGTTAAGTCTCATACATAGATGACTATTTTAATTTAACGTTGTTTTAATTGCATACTCTGAGTTTTTACATTTATGATTATTATCATTTCGTTATCTGCATCAAATATTTTCATTATTTTACAAATCATCCCACAAATAAGTGGTTTAGAAATCTGGGATTGTTGTTTGTAAGATATATTTTTATTTATTTATGCGCCCTTTTCAAGCCTAGCCAGGATCATGGGCCCAGTTTCTCGGTTTCTATGGCGTATGTGTTCCCTCCAGCTGGACGGGACGCCAGTCCATCGCAGCGTTACTCAAGAAACAGGAAGAAAGAGTGAGAGAAAGTTGGGGCGAAAGAGTACAACAGGAGTGCCCCCCACCGCCGGAGCTTCGTGGAGCTTTTAGGTGTT
>NC_043000.1:21078883-21141383 GCF_006345805.1 Octopus sinensis | reverse complement strand
ACACACACACACACACACACACACACACGTTAACATGTCAATAAAAGTTCTCTTAAACATTCTACGCGGTTGTGTCTCCATTTTCTCTCTGGCACTTATATGTACAATTCAATTATATATTTATTGTAGCAACCGTGTGATGTACTAAAGAGCCATTCTGGTCATCTCGCATCGCACGGTACTTATAAATTGGTAACCTCAACTTAGAATACGCATTCCTTTCCGTAGTTCAGGGTCAGCTTTCATTTTACTTTAATAACCGACCGTTCTTTCTAATTTCATCTCTTCGCTACAAATGTATTTTCCCTTTATCGTCTATTTTATCTCCGACAAAATTACTGATATGGGGGGGGGGGCTATCACGGTCCTTACAAATATTTCCATCAAAACTTCCGCCAAGTGCAATCATAGTACTGAGTTTCAAACAGAAAAAAGAAATTATGCCTAGTCAGTGTCTCGAAGATGTGGATATTTCTTTGAAAATCAGATAGAAAGAGAATATCTACGGGCTCCTGATCCGAAAGCTGCTATTTGTCTATTGACCATAAATTCACATAATTATCGAGGCAAGCGGCTATGTCAGTAAACGTTCAAGTGACAATCAGAGAAAGATAGGATTTTCAGGTAAAGAAAGCGACCAGCTAACATGCACTTCATATAGAAGTGAAATCTATAAGCGAACGGTAAAAATATGTCAGACATTTCTACAGATCAACATGTAACACTTATAATATTCGTTATCCAAATTTCAGCAATGGAACTTTGTTTCTTTATTAGAAACCAATTCCTTCCTTATGAGACGGATTCAAACAAATCAGAAAGTACGATGCATTCATTTAAAAATAAGTGCAGGGCTTACATTTAAATAAACGCTACGTTTTAATATCAGTTTCGAATTTTGACACAAGGTCAGCAGTTTCGGGAGAAGGTGGGGCAAGTTGATTTCGTTGGCCCCAGTGTCCAACTGGTACTTATTTTATCGACCCTGAAAGGAATAAAAGGCAAAGTCGATCTAGGTGGCATTTAAACTCAGAATGTAAAGTCGGAAGAAATGCCGGTAAGCACTTCTTCCGGTGCGGTAATGATTCTGCCTTACTCTACCTTTTAATATCATTGAGTACTTTATTCAATAGTTGTCTTTTTAAACTTTCGATTAAGATAATCATTCGTATAACACTTCTCGGAACGGCATGTCACTTTTCTGATTAGTTTCGGATGAAACAGAAGTCGGTGCATGCCACATAAAATATAAAATCCACATGCAAATAAAAAAACATATACCATTAGGGAAATAAAAACACCCAGGAAACAGTAAAAGAGTTCATTTTATTTTTATTTTTCTCAATTTATTTCATCATATCAACATGAAGGGAAAAAACGTCTATGTGATTGTAGAAGATTTGATTTTTATCTCTTGATCACCATCTTGATTTTACTTGGCATTAGATTTAACTGAACCAGTGACAATAAAGTGAATTGGCGATATAATGAGTATTTCTCTCTCTCTCTCTGTCACTGTAGAATCGTCAAAACTAAGTGTCAGCAGCTAGTTTGCCAATTATTGATTTCCCCTTGTTGACTCGACAAATAACACAAAGAATACACGTGATTGAGAGAACATTTGTGAATATCTGATGTAGACACGAAATAAGTGTAACGATCTGTATTATTCCTTAACACGAAACACATTTCTCCTTGTTCTATCAAAAACACTGATCTCTAAGTTGTGAGCGATTCTTGCGGGTTTGGAAAGGAGGAATTTCAACCGTGGTTCGTGGTCTGCTACCACAACAGCTCCTTTATAGGATCCAGTTAGCTCAAGACATCAGGAACCATGTCCGGTTTCGGCCCCTACTTCTCTACCGTTCTGACATGGCGCTCCCCCCCCCCCTTTCGGAGGTGTCTTCAGCTCTGGTGTTGGGTGCATGTCTTCTTTCTTCTGTTCCCTGGCCTCTTTGATGTAGCGTCAACGAGTGTCAGGGGGCAACTGCCTGTCTTGTCAAATTTTTCCCTTTAAATACCACCACAATACAAATTTTAACTAGATCCACAAAAATGAGCCTCTACACGGTAGTTCAATTGTTAGACATAGCTGTCAAGTCTCACTGGACCTGGATGCACATTGTCTAAAGCAATGTATAAGATGGTCAAGGCTGGAACATTTTTGATCATAGGTTTGCGCTGTCGGAGCTGATTTTGAGCTAAACAAGAATAACAACTACAGCAAGATGATAAAACATTGACCATAAATGTTAACAGCTATAATGTTTTCCCCTCCAGTATTCACAGGAAATTACTTCCATTCTTTGACGTTGAAACTTTAAGCCAATCGTCAAATATTTATTCTCCCACTTTCTCTCATTTCTTTCCCACAATGCAACACTATCCAATACTTTACACTTTATATTAACTACTCCATTGTCAATAGTTACCCTTAACTACTCTTCTGATTTTACTGTCCCAACAGAATATGCACATATTCTTGTATTAGAGGATAAAACATTAACTTTTAGATAACGTAAGTACTGGTTTGTGACATCACAGATGAACTGTTGCAATATCCGGCTTTTTAATCGCATTTTAGGTTGTCTTCTCCGCTCTTTTAAACACTGGTTACTTAGAAATAAGTCGATATTTGGCTTTGAAAGCTCTGCAATTATCACTTTATCAGACTAATCATGTAGATATATCATCGTAACTGAACTTACAGAGTTCTCGACATTTCTCACCAAGTAAAGAAATTCAAATATCACGACTTGTCTGACGAGCTTCTTGTCAAGGGATGGCACATAGCATCAATCTCTGTTGAAGTCCGTTGCTGCAGCTTTTCAGCTGGGTCGGTGCGCTATTTCCTGCAGAACATTAATCTGGATCCCAATCAACGAAAGAAAGCCGTCGAGGAGATAGGCATGACGGCTGAAACCAGCTCAAGGTGGTTGTGGTTGACAAAGCCCACTGGTGGAACCCTTCCGCAGACAAACTAATTCAGTTTTTGCTGCCCCACCCAGGCAAAACGAATAGGCTAAGAGGCAAAACACTTGTGATTATATCTACTGATGGTAAAGAAAAGTTTCCAACGTTGCGATAGACTCAAAAGCGCTTGCAATACCTCTGATTGGCTTCTACAGATTCTGCGTGGAGCAAAGCATCTCCGATGTTTATTTCATCTCATCTATAATATGAAATAGCAGTTAAATATTCAGATGACGTTTTTTTCATATTTGTTGTTCACAATTATGCAGTTTGAGATATCATTATTGCTTCTCTGCTCTACTGTTTGCTCAGGTATTTCGAAAACTATCGAAGTGAAGAAATAAAACAAAAAGAGAAACACACTTTTGTATATTTCCAAGTTTTGATTTCACTTTTTAATGATGATGACCCCCTTCAGTCAGACACTGACCATGGGTTTGCACCTAGAGAGTTAGCCTCTGAGGCACAAGTCTGGGCAAGGTTGTTTTTATGGAAGACCAGCAGTCGCCCATGCATACCAGCCTCCCTTCTCCACGTCACCGATGTTGTTAAAGGGAAAGGCAAGGGCCGATACAGCTTGGCACCTGTGACATCGCAACTCATTTCTACAGCTGAGTGAACTGGAGCAACGTGAAATAAAGTGTCTTGCTCAAGAACACAACACGCAGCCCGGTCCAGGATTTGAGCTCACAACCTCACGATCGTAAGCTCGACGCTCTAACCACTGAGCCACGCGCCTTCACTTTTTAATGAATAAAGGAATATTTAGTTGCTTTTTCTAGCAGGTCAAGCGCCCAGTAGCGGTTCCGTGTTTGTCTATCAAATTACCTAAGGACTATAGTGTGCCCATCATTTAATCAGTAGCGTAGTTGGGGATGGGCATGATTGGGTGGTCTGTCCCGGGTGGCACCTTTATGGGATTGACACTTTTGGGCTTGCTCTATAAGCTTGTTTATGAGCAAGGTGGGGATGAAAACTCAAACTTTCATCAAATCTCGTGCTTACGCGAAATAATAAAATAAGCACTAGTTTTCAAAAGAAAAATATTACCTTAAAATAAAATAAAACAAACTTCTCTTTTGTATGACTCCTCTTACATAGTACTCTTTCATTTACGTCCTCTCTTCCACCTCGTCTTCCTCGTCTTCCTCCGCAGTCTCTATGACTCTTTCTCTCCATTCATCCCACACCTCTTATGATATCTTTCTCTGTACTTCTCGAGTATTCTCCCCCTTTCTCTATAAGATGTATAACATGGCTGAAGAATCAAACAACCAATCAACCAATCAACATTTATATATTTCTTTACTGTCCACAAGGGGCTAAACATAGAGGGGACAAACAAGGACAGACAAACGGATTAAGTCGTTTGGATGAAAGGCAAAGTTGACCTCGGCGGAATTTGAACTCAGAACGTAACCGCAGACGAAATACGGCTACGTATTTCGCCCGGTGTGCTAACGGTTCTGCCAGCTCACCGCCTTGCGTGTGTGTATGTATCGGCATGGATGTGTGTGCGTGTTGTGTACGTTTAAGGATGTTGATAAGTAGACAGTGAAAGAGTCTATAAAGAGAAGTGAGAGAAATGTTTGTAGACAAGATGGTGATAATATATCAGTTCGTAGTTGGTCGTAATACTGTATCAGGTTGTACATGAAGTTGTGGCTGTGATGCTGGGCCTGGCCAATTGGTACAGGAGTTTATGCAGGTCGTATGTTGATTCGTAGTGAGATGATTCACTTAACAGTCAGCTGTTGGAATATGGGTATATTACTTGCTGAGCTGTGTACGTGGAGATGTTAACATTAGGACGATGGCGGCGACGAAGATGGAGGTTGCCAAATGTTGTACGAAGTTGGTGAGCCTCAACGTAGCTGCTGTGGAAGCGTGTTGTCTGGTGTCGTCGCTGGAAATGGCAACAACGCGAGGACGTGGAACAAATATGGTGTTATTCGACGCTCAGGAAATAAAAGAAAGAAGGAGGATTTAACGTTTCGAGCGGAGCTCTTCGTCAGAAACATAGAAAAAGGAAAGCTCCAAGGAAGGGAAGACGGAGAAAGAAAATCGCCAACGATACACACGCACACACGCGCGCGCGCACACACACACACCACACACACACACACACACACCACACACACACACACAAACACATACACAACAGTATTTGAATATAGGCTACTAAAAGTTCTGGATCCAGTGAGAGATTCTGCAAAATAGGGGTAGCTTATCCTGTTCTGGCTATATTATTAGCATTACCATGCGTTTGAGAATTTAAAATCACTTCTTTAACTTTCTAAGACATCTCAACGCTTCTAAAGTAAACTTCGTTTGCTTGTTTACGTTTATCGTAATTTGAATTTTACTATAAATAGTATTTAAATATCAGCTACTAATAGTTTCATGCCGTGGAATCACAATAATCCAGAAGGATTAGCTAGAGACACAAGGTACTTTATATACATCTGTCGAATGATCGTGTTTCCACGGCATGAAACTATCAGAAACCCATTTCTAAATATTGTGTGTATTAAAATATGTTTTTCTCTTGTTGCATGGAATACTTTCTTTTGTTGATCCTACCTGTACTAGAACAGTAAACAAAATGTGTATGTGAGTGTGTGTATGTGTATGAGAGAGAGAGAGAGAGAGAGAGAGAGAGAGAGAGAGGAGAGAGAGAGAGAGAGAGAGAGAGGAATATAGGGGAAAAGATTTCAGGAAAAATAGAGCAAAACGTAGGTAATATCAACGGGAAGGTTGAAGAAAAAGAGTGTTATATAGAATGAACGAAAGAAGTTAAGAAATATACTGAAAGGCAGAAAAGAAATTGTGAGATATTGGAAAAGACAAAGAGAGAAGGAGAGAAGGAAAAAAAGGGAGATAGAGGAGAGAGAGAGAGAGAGAGAGAGAGAGAGAGAGAGAGAGAGAGAGAGAGAGAGAGAGAGAGAGAGAGAGAGATTGTGGTATAAAAAGAAACAAACTACACAAGGATCGGGAAGAAATAGCCGCCTGGAGATGGAAAGAAAGGGAGAGAAGCCAAAATGTAGTAAGAAAGAGAGGCATATTGACGGAGAAATTGAGACATGCAGAAAATGAGTTTGAAAGACAGATTTTTTAGATTGGAAAACAAAGGCAGAATGTGGCAGGATTTGTGCATCTGTGTGCATGAATGCATGTGTGTATGCGCGTGTTTTGTGTATTCTGACGTAAAACAGGAGAGATAAAATGGCTTCAAAGCTAGTCTTTACAGACCAAACTTCCTGATTAATAAACCAAACGAAGTGAAGTAAAAGAGAATAGAAACAGCAACAAATTGCTCAGAGCGCTATAAGTTATCAATCGACTACGAGAGACGACAAATGAGGAACCATATTTCTACGACGAAAGAATATAATATTTGATCCCAGCTAAAGCATATACTTCATTTGTACATTCGTTCATTATCACACGATACTATAACCAGATTTTACGCAATTAAACTGCAATATTTTGTGCAGCCATTCCAAAAACTGCAACGATATTTCAAGGCTGTTATTCTTATATTCATGCCCCCAAATTACTCAGTGCCCCACTTATGATCAAAGACGATCCAATCGTGACTATTCCCAGGCATAAATGTGTCTAAGACTACATAATTTCTCATTTTCTGTTTTGTTTATAAAAAAACAAGTGAAGTTTGATTTGAGGAAGATTTGACTGCCATTTCTAGTAAGTAGGATGATCATGTAGAAGCGCTGTCAATGACACATTGCTCTTTAAGTAGACAAGAAACTCGATAAGAATCTACGGTGTTGGAGCCATACACAGAGTAGATTAGTCCAATATTTAAAAGGTAATAAACGCTGGGATTTAACTGATTTAGTTTCTACACTGGCACTCGATCTGCAAGAAGCAGCAGCTACATCTTGCTCAGACCACACTCTGCTGTCATAACTACGAAGATTACATAGGACAATATACACCTTTATATATATATATATATATATAATAAATATATAAATATATACTAAAAATTAAGATACATAATACTGAAAATAAAATAAATATACACAACATATATATATATATATATATATATATTATATATATATATATATATATATATATATGTATGTTATATTTATTTTATTTTCAGTATATATGTATCTTAATTTTTAGTATATATTTATATATTTATTTATTTTTAGTATATTTTTATTTTATTTTTATTCGGAAGTCGTGCGGCGGTGTGAAGGTGGTGAAACATGCAGACCTGACGGGTTGGAAGCATATAGTCAGCGACCTGCACGTAGGCAGCCCGTGCTAGATATAAAGTCGTTTCCTTGTCGCCCAAGACAGTGGTAGGATTTGGTTTCTGCATGGGTGTCTGAGTAGCTCCATTTGGAGAGGGCACTGCTCACCCGAAGGCCGGGGAGGTTCTAGAAAAGGTGAACCAAAAATTGCCTGTCTTTCTATATCTGGTCAGTTTAGCGCAACTGACGGATGTCCACCCTGCGCTCGAAAAGCAAAGAGACTTTTATTTACAAAATCTGGATGGAACTTGAAGATTTTATGTTGGAATGTGCGCACTCTCTTGGATAACAAGAGTGATTGTAGGCTCGTGAGCTGGACCGTTATAACATGATATAGCTGCATATATATCTATTATATATATACATACATACATACATAATATATATATAGAATATATTATATCAACACACACCACACACACACACACACACACACACACACACACACACACACACATATATATATATATATATATATTATATATAATATAATATATATTATTGAAATGGATAAATGGATTATATTGTTACGGATTATTCAAAATTAACCGATACCTGGGTAGCAAAAATCACACAGAAAAAAAACACGGTTGAAGTTACGACCATGGTGTCGCACCGTGCCTTAGCGCGGATTAATTGAAGTTTAATATAATATATAGTATATATATATATATATATATATATATATAATATATATATATTGTTCTAGCATAGACGCAGTCGAATGACTGAGACAAGTAAGAGAATAAGTATAAAAGGTATAATCTATATATAATGACACATATATTCATGTATGTAATATCTCTATATAACATTATGTGTGTTATCAATCAATCTACTATCTATCTATCTATCTTCTATCTATCTATCTATCTATATAGTATCTATCTATCTATCTATCTATCGTCTTGTTTTTTTTTGGTCCTCTTTCTCTTTTACGATCCCTTTTGATCGACCCCCCTTTTTTTTTATTTTATTTTATTTTATTTTTTCTTTTTTTTTTTATTTTATTTTTTTTTTTTTTTATTTTTTTTTTTTTTATTTTTTATTTTAAACCTTCAAAAGAAAAATCTACCTTGTAATTTGTTCTATCTGTGTTGCAGCCCTGTTGTGGCTAATAAGAAACATATTATCTATCTATCTATCTATCTATTACTATCTATCTATCTATCTATCTATCTATCTATCTATTATCTATCTATCTATCTATCTTTCTGTCTCTCTCTCATTCTCTCTCTTTATATATACACACACATACACACACATATGTAGTATATAAATATATACATAAGTGTGTCTGCATGTATATCTCTATATATAAAACTGAAATGCGTTTTTACCGCTTGGTTCGCTTTCAATGCCACTACATCCCGTCCGATTCGCTCCAAAATTTACAGGGACATGTAGAATGAGGTGACGAGGCGCGTGGGCTACCTTAGAAATCCCTATCTTAAAAGGTGTGGTTGCTAGGGGCCATCTTCCTACCTCACCCTATTTCCTCCAGTACTCTGGCACTCCTCTTCATTTGACAATGCAACTACCGTTATTTAATGTAAAGTCTTCTCAAATCACTGTCGCTATTCTCTCTTCCAAGCCATTTTCACTCACTTCTTATCGCTTACCTTCCTATACATTTTACTCATGTATCTATCAGCGTTCATGGACTACAAATTTACAAATAAAAATCCCCATCCCTATCGCCATCGCATTCTATTGTCTACCTGTCAACACACACACACACACATATATACATATATCTAATATTATTTTTATTTTTATGTTTTTGTTTTTGGTTTTTTACTGTTTCATTTCCCTATTAGTAGTTTTATCTCTAATTTAATTTCTACAGCGTGCACACGCACACACCACACACACCACCACACCACACACACACACACACCACACACACACACACAACACACACACCTATATGTGGCCCCAGTACAACCCCCGAATGAAATCGGTTCTCTTCATCAATGTGAAAAGGGGTCTACAATTATCATCGCCACAACTTATGTATGTCTTCCTCACTCACTCACTCTTTTTCCTAATGATAATTATCATCGCCCCACCAACACACCAACACACAATCTGGACAATCTTCTCTTATATACAAATCATGTTTACATTGCACGACGTCTGCCACCTCCGCCGTCTCTATTTATTCTGCAAATGACCAGAACTCGGGAAACTTAGTTTACTGTTCTATGGCTATGACCAGAACTCGGGAAACTTGCTTGACTGTTCTATGGTCTATGACCAGAAATCGGGAAACTTGCTTGACTGTTCTATGGTCTATGACCAGAAATCGGGAAACTGGTTGAGTGTCTATGGTCTATGACCAGAACTTGGAACTGGTTGAGTCCTCATCTTATAAAATGTGACCCCAGTAGACCCAAATGAAATCGGGTTATATTAACCAAAATGTGGAAAGGGGTATAATGGGGCTGAAGGGGATTAAAATTAAAGGAGCGGGTGTTTAGCAATCTCTGTTACATCAAGCTAAAAAATTTGCTCCAGCCTTTTAATCGTCAATGTGTTGCCGTCCATGATGAAGAAGTTTTGAATGCTTGCCATCGTGAGTCTACTGTCGTGAGAAAGAATCGAGTCAAAACTTGGTTTTTAGGGATTTAGAGTTCAAAATTTTACGCCAGCCGTTGAACTGTCAATACGTTGCTGTCCGTCGTTAAGAAATGCCAGCCATGGTGACTCTACTATCCTCAAATTCTATCCCTTCAAACTTTGGTTTCCAATATTTTATTATTTTTATTCAGCTCGCAAGTTCGTCTGTCCCTTTTAAATGTTAGTGTTTTGCTTGTCTGTCTTGAAGCAGACCTTTCCTTTGTAACTGCCTGATATTTATGATTGATCTTTCTAAATATTTTATTTTTCAACTTACTCAAGATCTTTTGTTGTTTATAAATGGGAGAGAGATACATAAAGATAGAGAGTAAGAGAAAGCGAGGGAGAGTCCGAGAGAAAGGAAGAGTAGTAGAGAGTGGGGGGAAAGTGAGAGAGAAAGGAGAGAAAGAAACAAAGAGGGAGACTCATCATCATCATCATCATCGTTTTAACGTCCGTTTTCCGTGCTAGCACGGGTTGGACAGTTTGACGGGGTCTGGGAAGCCAGGAGGCTGCACCAGGCTCCAGTCTGATCTGGCAGTGTTTCGACAGGTGGATGCCCTTCCTAACGCCAACCACTCTGTGAGCGTAGTGGGTACTTTTTTCGTGCCGCTGCAGGTGCAGGCCAGGGGGGCTGGCAGCGGCCACGATCGGTTGGTGCTTTTTACGTGCCACCAGCACAGAAGCCAGTCAAGGCGGCGCTGCAATCCGCTACGTTCGGATGGTGCTTTTTACGTGCTGAAAGGAAGCAACAGAAAGTAACAACCACACTCTTACCCGCGCGTAGAGCGGGTCACCTTCAGCTAGTATACATATATATGTATATACATAAGTACATATATATATATATATATGTATGTTTGCATGCATGTATGTATGTATGTATGTATGTATGTATGTATGTATGTATGTATGTATGTACGTATGTACGTATGTACGTATGTGTCAGTGTGCTTATATCGATATGTTTGCAGTATGACTTACACACAATAGTTATTTCCTTCACATTCATAGTTATGTTTACTCGCCTCACTCAAACCTTCGGTTGTTTGTTTTATATTAATCTGTCAAGACGAATATTCACATAAATCAGCCAAGTAAAAATCGAATGTAACAGGCAAAATAGTTAAAACAAAGGCAGATACTATTCAAAAGTAGAAGATATTGTAGCGCCATTATCATAATATTATATTATTAAAGCACCAGACAATTCAGAGCTGTCAGTTCAAATTATTCCTTTATTGGAAAACCCGAGGGGAGCATTCTTATACAATGTTCTCTTTACGCTTTAAAGGATGGCCTCCGTTTCATCATACATACTTTGTTCCTGAAATCGAAAGTGTATATTAAACAGAAAAAAAAAATGATTGAATAATAGAAATAGGCTGATTGTTTAACTTTATTCAGCGACATTGACGGACATTTGTTCAAAATATTACAGTTAAATTCGTTGATACGTAACAAGGAGACAAGGGAAGACAAAGAGAATGAACATGTGTGAGGGAAAGCGGGAGAGGGGATGAGGAAAATTGCATATATATATATATATATATGTATACGATGCGTATGTGCTAGTGTGTGTAAGTGCGTGTCTGTCTGTCTATCTATCTATCTATCTATCTATCTATCTATCTATCTATCTATCTATCTATCTATCTATCTATCTATCTATGTATCTATCTATCTATCTATGTATCTATCTATCTATCTATCTATCTATCTTCTCTCTCTCTCTCCTCTCTCTCTCTCTCTCTCTATTAATAAATATATTATATATATATATATATATATATATATATATGCGTATAAGAAGGGATGACCAATAAGTGGACATCGATTATGCTAGAAGTAGATCACCTACGATCTAACCACAAAGGAAAAGAATGTTCTCTAGAAAAATTCAGCAAACATCACAACATAAGCGGCTACGACAAATGAAAATATACAAAATAAAGAATTAATCGTAGACTAGTTTCGCTATTAACAATTTTACTTACACAGGTTGCCCTCATAAAATTAGACATGTGTACAGTTCTACCAATTACATTGGGGTTATTTTCAAATGTCTCATCTCTGGCGCGCTAAATCCCGGAAACAGTTCTGCAGAAGATAATTCACTGCAGTGAATGTTGCTGGTTAGAGAACATAATTATTTAAAATTTAAATAATGAGGGTGATGAACTGAATATTAATTTAATTGACATTAATTTAAAACCAGTGGCCTTCTTATACCTTCTTATACGCATGTAATACAATTTTTCTGAATTTCCAGATGTTTCTATAGGCCACTGGTTATAAATTAATGTTAATTAAATTAATATTCAATTTATCACCCTCATTATTAAAATTTATATATATATATATATATACATCGACCTGACCAAGGACTTTGATACCGTTAGTAGAGAAGGTCTCTGGAGAACCTTGGCGAAGAATGGATGCCCCAGAAAATTCATCACCATCGTAAGAAAACTACGCGATGACATATTGGCAAGGGTACAGGACAACGGAGAGACCTCTGATCCATTCCCTGTCTCCAACGGAGTGAAACAAAGATGTGTCCTTGCTCCCAAATTGTTCAGCCATACGTTCTCAGCCATGCTGACAGATGCTTTTAGGGACACAGACATAGGCATCGGCATCAAGTGCCGGTTCGACGGTTCAGTCTCCAACCTCGGGAGGCTCAAAGCGAAAACCAAGGTTTCAGTAGACACCGTCAACGACCTCCTCTTCGCTCTCAATGCTGCCACTGAGTCCAACATGCAGCACAGCGTTGACTTGTTCTCAGGCGCCTGCAAAAACTTTGGCCTTATTATCAATGCAAATGTATCAGCCAGCTCCAACCAAGCCCTACGTTGAACCCACCATCACCATCAATGGGCAGCGACTGAACGCAGTGGACAAGTTCACCTATCTTGGCAACACACTCTCTAGAAATGTTGCCGTCGATGACGAAATCAACGCCAGACTCACCAAGGCAAGCGCTGCCTTAGGTAGGCTACGCAAGACTGTCTGGGACAGGAGGAGGATTACCATCATGACAAAGATTGCTCTTTGGCGAGCTGCAAAAGGGAAAGCGCTCACAAGGTGGCCAGAAGAAGGGCTTTAAGGACACACTGAAAGCCTTACTGAAAGCTTTCAACATCGACCATGACACTATGCAAGACCAATAGGATCTCTGCAGCAGAAGACCGCAGACAAGCCAGGAAGAACAGAGCTAATAACCCTGTAGCAGGCGCTACCATTCCCTGTCCACACTGTCAAAGACTCTTTCGGGCGCAGATTGGCCTCACTAGCCATCTGCGGACTCACAAAACAAGCCCACCCCACTCCAGGATGACTAGATGGTCTTCGTCGCATCGACGGACAAACTACACATACTTATATATATATAGATGTATATACATATGTATATATATATACATATAAACACACACACACACACATATATGTGTGTGTGTTTACCTTCGAAACGCGGAGTGGATGAAACAGGGACAACTGAAGAAGGGTAATATTCCTTGTGCTGTATGTCTTCTACTCTGTTTTTTCGTTGTTTGGAAAAAGTTCGTTTCTATGTTTTTGTTTTTATGTTTTCATTTCTCATTGTATTCAACGTTTTTCGAGGTCCTGTACCCATATATATTATTGATATACATATATATATGTGTGTATATATATATACACACACATATACATGTGGTTATATATATATATATATATTATATATATATATATATATATATATTATATATATATATTATATATATATATATATATATATATATATATTATATATATAATATATATATATATATATATATATATGTATTTTGGCGCTTCTTTACCAAGTTATTTTGGCGCCTCTTCCTCTCACCCTCTTTAATTCTTTCTTTCTCTCTCTCTTGGTCATTGCTTCTGTTCTCGGCCCTCCTTAATCCCCACTCTCGCTGTCTCTCTTTCTCTCTCACCTTCTTGCAATCTGCTGCTACTAAGCCATTCCATTGGTGATAGCCGCCTGTACAACACGTGCCTTCTCTACCGAAAAGGTAACCGCTTCCCACGCTTGCTGATCAATTGTTTTGTCCCATTTTGTCTCAAAGTCGTATCATTCCTGTTTTTATTCGTTACTGTTTCCAATTTTATCTTCGTCTCTTGTTTTCCTATTCGTCTCTGTTGTCACATTCTTTCCTTCTACCAAGCAAATCTAATGCCCATAGCTTAGCTTTTCCTTGGGGCTGGCCATTTTGGAGCAAATCTCAGAATTAAACAGCCGAAATTTGCCATGATGAATCGGTTTCTGACTGAAGAATGAAGGCTCTGAATGACTGTCTGTTTTCCGTGTTCGTCAATTCGTGAATTTCACGTTCTTTATATATAAAGTTTTATATTATGTATATATATATATGTATATATATATATATATATATATATATATATATTATATATATATATATATATATATATATATATACACACACGACAAAATACAGTAAATCGCTTTCTTACGCGTTCGAATACATTTGAACTGGTAACAGTTTATATGTGTACACATCATTGCTTAATACTTCTAATCTGTGTCTACACACACACACACACACACATGCACGCACACGCCCTAACGAACTTTTTCAAGTTCCATCTGAAAAGGAAGGTGGGGCTAGAGAGTATGTGTCTGTCAGAGTGCGTGTTCAAAAAAGGATGGAAGCGCGTTGCGCGGATGCTGGGTGTGAAAGACCTCGCATGAACATGTCATGATCACTTGCTAAAAGGTTTCACACACACGCAATCGTAACTGTCACGGAAAGCTCCTCTAGTCGATCTGGCTATCATACCACATTGTAATGCAATATGGAGGAGTACAGTATCGTGTTCTATGCAGCTGAAATCCAGGCGATCAAATCGATGAAAATATTTCATGAGGAGCATATAAACCATAAAACGTCATTACGTGTGAGAGGTGAATATATTTATTTAACCACGTGACTTCCTTAGTATTACAGCAGTTTCACAGACTTCATCACGTAATAATTTCAGTGTATAATAAATCATTGTATATGTCTACACTAATATTGATGCTCCACATTGCATTATACAATTGTATATTTACAAATTATTGAAGATAAAGAAGGCTGGCTCTTCATATATATATATAACATTCGGATAATAAGAATTATATAAATTATTATTACCAGTGGCCTAGCACAAAAAAGGATTAGTCAATAGACTATATATTATTCACATAGAAATATCGTTGCACATTAAATCATATCAAGAGGCTTCCAAATAGGAATGCCTTGTGCTAGAGAGAGTGGTAGAAAAGTCAAACCACTAATTAGGGATAAATTCTCGAAAGGAATGAAAATTAAAAACGTTTACCATCTTATTTAGTTCCTAGACCATGGTTTCTAACTAATTCCAGTAAAAAAAAAATTTACTGAGGCTAGTTTTCATCAGTAGGAAGCACAAGGCTTTCCTATTTGGAATCCTCTTGATGTGTTTTAATGTACACGATATATATATATATATATATATATTATATATATATATATATATATATATATATATATATATATATATATATATACATACATACATACGAATATTGGCTAATCGGAGTCGTGTTCATTCATTATTTCTTTCTTTGGCTACGTAAAAAAGTGTGTTACTGTCTGGGAGAATCTTACGATAGTAGAAAAGGAATTTTTAACTCCTATTTCTAAATTCGGTATGTGGTAAAGCAATTAGCTGACCCCTAATTATAATTATGTTTATAATTATAGAATATTTGTATAATTTTACCTATAAATGTTATTTTAACGTACCGATCTACTTGCAAAAATTATTAATTAATTGATTATACATGCATACAAACGTACATACATACATACATGCAAGTGTTTTTATAGATATAGATATATACACACACATATACATATATATATGTGTGTATATATACACATACATACATTACTGTATAGATACACGCTTATATATAATATATATATATATATATATATATATATACGGGGTGGTGCAAAAGCTTGAGCCCATAAGCAATTTGTCATATAACAATTTACGGTTTACAATAAGTGTTCAAACTGATTTCCACCTTCTTCCAAACACTTTCTTACTCAGGATCTTTGTACATTTTTAAGCATAGAGTTATTCAATAGGTTTCAATTTCTTGAGTCATGTTATCTTCTATAGACTTGTAATACTTTTGGTCTGTTAGCATCAACCACTAATTTTAGATGTCTCCATAAAAAAAAACCTAAAGGACTGAAATCCGGAGATCTTTGTAGCCATTCAACCGGTCCCTGACATCCACTCCATTATCTTGGAAATGTATTGTCCAAAAAACTGGGCACATCTTTCGTATAATGTGGCGGAGCCCCATCCTGTTGAAACCACACATCTCTTCGAATTGCTAGTGGTACGTCATCTAAGCAAAGCATTAGGACTGTTTTTAATAAATGAAGGTATGACTCACCTATTAACGTGTTTGGGAAGTAATAAGGACCAATTATCGTACTTTCCTATATAGCCACCTGCACCATAATCCTTGGACAGTATTGGGCGTGATATGATTATTAAATGAGCAAAATCATGTCAAAGGCAAGAAATAATTTTTTGTAATTTCTCTATGGGTCCAAACTTTTGCACCACCCTGTAACTATATATATGTGGAGGCACATGTCCTAGTGGTTAGAGCAGCGCATACGCGGTCGAGGGATCGCGGGTTCGAATCTCAGACTGGGCGATGTGTGTGTTTATGAGCAAAACACCTAAGCTCCACGCGGCTCCGGCAGAAGGTAATGGCGAACTTCTGCTGACTCTTTCACCACAACTTTCTCTCTTTCCTCCTGCATCTTGCAGCTCACCTGCGACGGACCGGCGTCCCGTCCAAGTGGGGAACCTATACGCCAAGGAAACCGGGAAACCGGCTCTTATGAGCCAGGCATGGTTCGAGAAGGAAGAAACTGTAACTATATATAAAAGAAAACTTACTGGCCACTGATACGATTTTTGGGGAAAAATTTTATACTCATATTAGAAGTATCTCATTTACTCATTTACTTGTTTCAGTCATTTGACACTGGCCATGCTGGAGCACCGCCTTTAGTCGAGCAAATCGACCCCAGGACTTATTCTTCGTAAGCCTAGTACTTATTCTATCGGTCGCTTTTACCAAACCGCTAAGTTACGGGGACGTAAACACACCAGCATCGGTTGTCAAACGATGTTGGGGGGATAAACACAACACACAAACATACACATATATATATATACATATATACGACGGGCTTCTTTCAGTTTCCGTTTACCAAATCCACTCACAAGGCTTTGGTCGGCCCGAGGCTATAGTAGAAGACACTTGCCTAAGGTGCCACGCAGTGGGACTGAACCAGGAACCATGTGGTTGGTAAGCAAGCTACTTACCACACAGCCACTCATATATGTGTATATATATATATATATATATATAAAGATATAGAGAGAGATAGAGAGATAGATAGGTAGACATACATACATATATATATATATATATATATATATATATATATATACACATATATGAGTGGCTGTGTGGTAAGTAGCTTGCTTACCAACCACATGGTTCCTGGTTCAGTCCCAGAGAGAGAGATAGATAGGTAGACATACATACATATATATATATATTATATATATATATATATATATATATATATATATGTATATATATATATATATATATATATATATATATATATATATATTATATATATATATATATCTGTACATATTACATGTACATCTATATATATACATCTATACATAAAATACAAAATACAAAGTTATATCTTGCTATCGCTAGTGATAACAATACTCAAAATATATAACAGACTGGAATTGTTAGCTCGTCTCTTGTAATTTCGATCAATTGTATCTTGTCCTCCCTCTTGCATAGAAGTGTGGCTACAATCTAGCCTACCTCTACTTCTAGGCGGGGGGGAGCATCTAAAAATTTTTTTCCGGGACGTCCTACATCCCAGACATAAAGCTAAAAATAAAATATTTCCACTTTGCAATTTCGTGTCGAGTACTCCCTTGCACGCTCCGTTAACTCGAACCTTGCTTCTATTGTGGCGAATTTACCGCCTCTGATTAGATACCTTTCATAGTCGCACCAAGACACATTTCGAAGGTGCTTTCCTCCATGTGTTCAAATCTTTTTTCTCTATATTGTATACTTTATAGACAATAGTCTTTTCTTTAATTTAATTTTTTATTATCCATCTGGACTATTCCATTTCTGCACGCTAATTTTATTTTTAATTTATTCCCATTCATGTGAAACCACTTATTCAAGTTCAAGTCATTGATGCAATTTTATACCAATTGCTATTTTTACTTTTGTTATGTTACGATTATTTTATACTTTAGTTTGGTTTTAATTATAACTTACTACATATAATTCAATTGTTATTATTATCTCTAATTTTTATTGTTAAAGTGAAAGTATCTGACATAAAATCGAGAAACGTTTTGTTTCACTTTTAACACGTAATACTGAAATAGTGGAGAAGATATGATATTGCTATGGGCTCGCTCTAGGCAAGAAGTTGAACATTTTTTTGCCCATGAAACTACATGGACCCTAAGTAAGGCATCTGTAAAATTTGAATGAAATTGGTTGTGTAGTTCTCAAGTTTTAGGGAATCGTAGTGGAGAAGATATGATATTGCTGTGGGCTCGCCCTGGGCAAAAAGTTTAAAATGTTTTTTGCCGATGACACTCCCCAGACCCTAAGTAAGGCATGTGTACAATTTGAATGAAATTGGTTGTGTAGTTCTCAAGTTTTAGGGAAACACACAGACAGACAGACAGACACACAGACACACAGACACACATTCTCAGTTTTATATATATAAAGTTTATATTAAAGGGTGCGGATTGACCACACCAACGCGCTAGAAATAGACGCCAACTGGTTCTAAACCATCTCAATATTCCATTAGCACGGAATAAGCGGGCGGATGAAAAAATAAACTAGATTTTATGATTAATTGTAAATCGATTTCAAACTTAGCGTTATAAAACAGCTTCTTATTTTGCGTCCAATGAGCCAAAGTATATACATGCAGATATTTATATATACCCATACGAAAAGCGTATTCGCACGACCATGTACAGAGGTTTAAGAAATTGAAATTTCAGTCAATTTCAGATTCGCGTTGACAGCTGCTGTTATTATTGCTGTTGTTGTTGTTGATGTTGTTGTTGTTGTTGTTGGTGGTGGTGGTGGTGCCGCTGCTGCTGGTGGTGCTGGTATTCATTTGGTTTGTTCGCTGAAATGGATTTTGTGTTTTTTTTGTCCCATTTTTGAAACGACGACGACGATGATCGCGATCATGATGTTGCTGACGATGTCGATGGTGATGATGATGATGATGATGATGATGATGATGATGAAGAAGAAGAAAAATAGAAAAAAGGAGGGGAGGAAGTGGTTGTTATAATGATGGTGTTATGATGATGGTGACGATGTTCTTTTTCAACCCTAGGCCAGTCCTGACTGAGTAAGCCCATGATCAAAAACGTTTAAGCTGTATCCCAGCAAGCGCACTTTAAGATTTAATTACTGCTTACGTATAAGTTTCCAGTAGATGTTAATATATTTATTATGCTGATATCAATACTATTACGTTGTGCCAATATTATATATATATATAAATAGAACGGTGCATTGGCCAACGGTTAAAGATTGTTTAGATATGGGTCTTTACGCTCTGAGTTCAAATCCCACTGAGATTGTCTTTCTCTTTCATCTCTCCGGGATCGGTAAGATATTGTGTCAGTAAAATGATTACTGGGGTCGATATAATCGACTCTTCCCTCAATGAAAATTTCTAGTGTTATGTAAGAAATCAATATCAGAAATCAATATTTGGTTGCAAATAACGATACAAATTCTGGCTTTACTGAAGAAAGAGTGTATTTTTTTACTCCTATTTTGCAGCACCAAAATATATCAGGGGTGGGGAAAAGTAAATATACAGTTGCTTAATATGAGTGGAGTGTTTTTTTCATTTCTCTATTTCTTCTTTAGGATAAAATTTCTGTGATTCTATGTTCTTTTTAACCAATTCTTTCTACAATAAAAGAAAGGAAGGATGTTCGTGGCTGGAATGCTCAGCCAAGGCTACTTTACTTTGGATCTAGATAATTCAACAAGACTAAATCTAATCTGTTTCTCTAAAATATTATATGAAAGTATTAATAGTTATTGCCATGCTAACATGGCAGTCCAGATAAAGAGGACGAATGCTGCCGTTGATTAGCTCCAAGAGGTCATCGCCTCTAGCTAGCTGACCTCCCCTGTTCGAAGGTTATAATGGACACAGGTTTGTGTGTCACATAGCAAGCTAGAGGTGATGGCCTCTTGGAGTTAATCAACGGCAGCATTCGTTCTATTTATCTGGACTGCATGTTTGCTTGCGATAGCTATTAATATCCAGTACCGCTGCCGTAGTCTGCTTTAGGGAAAATTAGAAATAATGATATTTCTATTATATGAAAGGAAGGTGTTTAGAACCGGTATTTCAACACAAATACTTTCTGTCGATTATCTGTGGGGCAGCTTATTTCAATCACTTGCATTTATATTTTTAATAAGATCCGAAAGATTCGAATATGCTAATCACTGTTGTGTTTCGTCACAGGAGAATAACTTCTTCTTTACAACGACTGTGTGTACATAACACATCCCAGTCATCAACGTAATGAATTCTAAGAAGACCGGCGTTTGGTCATCGTTGTGTCTCGTTAGCAAGCAGCACCCTCGTACCAATGAACCTAGCAAGAGTTGGTGCGCTTGTTTATAATTTCAGCTTACAAATTGTTCACTAATCCGTGTTATCGAAGTATATCATTACGTACGAGGTCTGATCAATAAACCAAAGCTACAACACGTACCAATTTGGCAAAATAGTCCCCTTCGGAAACCGCACACTTAATCCAGCGCTGTTTCCATTGATGGAAGCAGTTCTGGAACTAGTTTTCTGGGATAATCAGCAGCTGCCATGTCGCATTCACTTTGATTTCCTCAACGTCCTGAAATCTTCCTTTCAAGTGGGATTTGGTTTGTGGAAAGAGAAAATAGTCGCAAGGAGCAAGATCTGGGGAATACGTGGCTGTCGGACCTGGGGAACGCTGCACAAGGAGATTTTGTGCAACTGAAACCCGAGCGTCTTTTTGGTCAGCTGAAAGCATAAACTTCGCAGACAAGCATCTCATACCCAAATCTTCAGTGATAATGGACTGAACTGAACTGTAACTAATCTGCATATCCTCTGATAACTCTAGGATGGTGATTCGACGATTTCCCCTCACAGCTGTATGCACATCTGCGGTGTTTTTCTCAGTTCCTCTGGTTGCGGGTCTCCCAGAACGTTTGTCACTATCGATTTCTTGGGGCCATCTTGGAAACGTCTGAGCCACTCGTACACTTGCGTGCAGCTCAAACACTCCTCTCCATGCACTTTCTGAAACTTTGCGTAGGCCTCTGAGCAGGTATCACCAAGCTTTTGGCAAAATTTGATGCAAATTCTCTGCTCAACTTCCTCTGTCATGGTCAATGCAACAATCACACGCTACACATGTTCCTTCCAAGCACTGCTGTAAACAGAAGAAGTGAACTAGAACGTTAAAACTTAGTGCGCATGCACAGCAGAGTTCAAGATCAATCTGTACCAAGTGGCTTTACTCTGCGTGCTTTAGCTTCGTTACTACGGCAACAGTCCGGATACTTATTGATCAGACTATGCATTTATGTTGTTATTCTTTAGATAAACATTTCTACGGTGTTTCTTTGTTCTTGTTTCTTGTTTTTTTTTATTTTTATTTTTTTCTCTATGATGATACCAAAAGCTATAATAACTTGAGCGGTTTGGTCTTTTAGGTCATAATAGACACACGGGTGGTGACTCAGCGGAGGATTTGATTATCATCTCAAAACAATTTTCCGCTACTTTGTTTTCGTGCTCTCCTTTATGGCTTGCATACTTGAAATTGTTGCCTTGGTGATCAGGTGTGACACTGAATTAATGACAGAATTCCCACCGCTTACAAAAACAGCTGCTGTTGAATTTCCAGTGACCTTGAATTTAATCAAGCGTTCAGCATTTGTATTGCGAATCAGTATAGTATATTGTTGCATGTATACTCATTACAGCATATTTATGTATTTAGTGAAGGCGCGTGGCTTAGTGGTTAGGGCATTCGGCGCACGATCGTAAGGTCGTGAGTTCAATTCCCGGCGACGCGTTGTGTCCTTGAGCAAAACACTTTATCTCACGTTGCCCCAGTCCACTCCACTCACCTGGCAAAAGTGAGTAGTACCTGTATTTCAAAGAGCCAGCCTTTGTGTTAAGCTGAATCTCCCTGAGAACCTACGTTAAGGGTAGACGTGTCTGTGAAGTGCTCAGCCACGTGCACGTTAATTTCACGAGCAGTCTGTTCCGTTGATCGTATCATCTGGGACCCTCGTCGTCGTGACCGACGGCATGTTCCTATATATGTATTTGATTAAGAGATATTTGTTTTCATACTCATATAGATGACGCTTTTTTTATATACCTATTTCTTTACTACCCACAAGAGGCTAATAACAGGGGACAAACAAGGACAGGCAAACGGATTAAGTCGAATACATCGACCCCAGTGCATAAATAGTACTTAATTTATCGATCCCGAAAGGATGAAAGGCAAAGTCGACCTCGGCGGAATTTGAACTCAGAACGTAACGGCAGACAAAATACGGCTACGCATTTCGCCCGGCGTGCTAACGTTTCTGCAAGCTCGCCGTCCTAATGCTTTGTTTTTTTATATATAACTTATATCAGAGAAGCACATCAAACAAACCGTTAAAATAGGTATCAGAAGCAGCAATACGTGATATAGACATATTTTAGAGTGTATCGATAGCGTGGATTGGTAAGAACACCTAAATTTCATGAAGTTCTAAATTGAAACCGTAAGCTGACATGATTTATTGATGCATTATAAAATTGGTGGGTTTTTTACTAGCTTGTAGTCCTGAGTTTCAGAGAGATACTTGGATAAACTTATGGAAAACCATTCCATTGTACGTTTGTTTTGGGCCACTACATAAAAGCTTGGAGACCCAATAAAGTCACAAAAACGAGTCGGAATAAGATACAACAACGAATATTAAGAGAACAATTTTAACTAAAACACTTTTATGATATTTATTCAAAGATTCGTTGGAAAGTACTGAATGCTCTCGTTTCAGTGATTGAACAGATTCATTAGTCTTTCAATATCATCGACCAAAATGGATTTTAAAATTTTATTTTCTGTTTACATCATAACTAAATCGATAGGGTTTTCGATCAATCTCTATAAATTCCGGTTAGAAATTGTTCTGATTATTCTCGGTTCCGATTATTCTATTGGACGCTTAGAGATTTTCTTATCATTAAACAGCTGTTTTGACACAGGTGTTATAGAAAATCGCGAAGTGAAGCATATCCTCAAGCTACACGAACAGGATCAGCAAAATCTAATGTTTCATACTCTATTATGTCTGCAAGCGATAACTGAATATGCACGTTCAAAGAACTCTTATAGAGATAAATGATAAGCATGCAACAGTTGGAAAGTAATTAAGGTTTGATGATTGTCCAAGAGGAATTTATTACGCTGACATTTTGTCACCTAATTTTATTAACTGCTTTCTTTCAAAGAAAGCAAAGTCGATTCTGAGAGCCTACTCGTATTTCTAGAAAAGTTATACGTACAGAGAAAAGTATGAGTATATGGAAATGAAGAAATTTATATTGGTATTTGAGTCATTAGAGGTTGCTCGTCACAGATTCAAGTTCCACCGTATCTGATATTGTCGTTATTTTGTGCATGATTGTTAAAATAATTACCTGCATTATATTAAGGTAAGCTTATTAAGTTTCATTTGATTATTCAAAACTGGCATAAAACAATTTCTTCTATAGATAAGTGAATTTGAATTGGCTGAGAAGTTTCAACAAGTTTCTTCATTTACAGAGTAATTTTGATATTAGATAAGCAGAAAATGCCTAAATATTAAAAAAATATTGAATACTAGATAAATTAAAGCGATTAATTCAGACACAATGAAACTAATATGTATGTAAATTATTTCCGTACCCAGAGCTCTTAAACATCCATCTTTCAACGAATTATCGGCTACATCAGTGTTTATAACCAAAAATAAAGACATCCGTACCGATATTTCTACACTTTTTCTTATTCCAATTCTTATCTTCAGGTTTCTCCCAAATATCTCTTCCGATTGCTAAATCACAAAATCACATAAAAACGATGATACTGATACGATCAATATTTCCTTGGCTAATAATAATAGATTACTTTTCATCATTATAGCTGCTTGTTTTCTTATATTCATCGTTAAAGAATTAATTCTGCTACAACTTGGTCCATCAGAATTATCTTTTTTGCTGTGAGAAATTGATTTACACATAGAGGCTGTAAATTTCTAATGATTAAACGATAAGTATCGTGTCTTAAAGTTTCAGCTTCATTTCTAATAATCTCTAGCTGGTCGTTAACAAACGAAAACTAACAGAATAAACATTATTTTTATAAGACTACCGCCCATGTTCTTAGTTTTAAACGCTGTCTTTGAGAAACGCTTTAACTGAAAACAAGATAACTGCATCCAATTTCATAATAAGATTAAATGGGATCTTCAGGCCTGTAATGTATTTAGATTTCCTATTTTAAGACCATCTTAGATTCTTCGGATTTTCTAAGTTAATATCATTTTATAATGTAAGACAAGTTTAAATTTTCGTATTATAAGTTTTCGTTAGTAAAGTTTCTTGGCACAGTTCTTGATGAAAATGAAGTAAATTGTATTCATACACTTTCATCGAACAAAAATAAATAGTCTGTGGAGACCAAAGTAAATATTATAAAAGCAATTAGCTTTGCGTTCTAAAGTTTCTGACACTGCGCTGCCCTATAGAAGTAACTAATACTTTTGTACTGTGCGATGAAGATTCAAGGAATATTTTCTTTTACTGCAATGTCATTCGTGTCCAGAAGAATAGAGACATTTATCTTGGGTTAAAGAATCGGCTTTGAAAGACAGAAATGAAAGTTTTATGGAGCAAACAGTAATCTCCACAGGTGTCAAGTTAACGATGTAGTTTTGATTCCTAATTGAAACCACTTTCCGACATTGAAGCGATTGATGCAATTGAGAAAGCTATATGAGACGTAACATTTCGTTTTCGTGCTTCTTCTTATGGATATATAAAACATTTGTGTTCTAGACAAGTGGAACTTTTGATGATTAAATATAATAAGTTTGGAAATTTTCAGTTTTTTTTTTATGGGCCAATCACAGGAGGATGGTAGTGACCATAGTCTATTTAGCACCACTTAGTTTGGTGATATCGATATAGTTGGTATTCAGTTTGAACAAATAGAGGTCGATATCGGGAGGGGAAAACCGCAAACTGGGAAGAAATGTAGATTTGCGGAGAAAGGTTAGTGGGATGGATTACTTCAGGTGTCTGAGAGGTGAAACACAGTAGGGTGATGAGTAAAAATATAATAGATTGGGATCGGAAGTACTTGAGTGGCGGGTGTGTGCAAAGAGTTGATAGTTTAGAGTCAAGGAGGCCGTCGTAGTATTGGTAGAAGGGGCAAAGAGAAACAACAAATCTTCTACAGCCCGGAGTTTGTAGCGTGTTGACGAGTGAATCGTTTTCAATCAGTTGGACGGGCTTCTTTTGAATAAAGTTTGAGATTTTGATGCGTTTAGCAGCAAACAGCCCCATATACATGTGTAGTTCTTCAATGTGGGTCTTCAACTTGGTGCGATATTAATTATTGGCTAATTCTGAAAGTTTCCTGATTCTGAACATGATCTTAGTCTTTGTGATGTACAAAGTGCATTCCAGAAGTTTACAGACTTTTTCAGGAGAGATGTTTATTAATTTCAAAGAAGTGCAAAACTTAAATCTTCTTCAAAGTAGGATCCTTTGACTTCAATGCTCTTGTTATAATGTTCCAGCAACTTCATTAGGCTCCATGAGAGTCCTTCGAAGTGAAATTGCCCTGGATCCTTGTCACAGCCTCCGTCATTTTCTCTACGTCTTTAAAACAACTACCCATGAATTTCTCTTTCTGTTTAAGGAGCAACTAAAAGTCACAGGCAGCAAGGATTTTAGGGAAGGTGAGGGTCAGTTTTGATGCCCACCTCTGTGAAGTATTTGGTTACCAGGACAGAATTGTGAATTGGTACAATTGTTATGGCCTTTTTTCAACGAAGTATCTGCTGAAATCCTTCAAAACCTCCAATGGGAGCTCTTTGTTGACTATCTTGCCAAAGGGAACCCAGTGGATGCATATGATGTCGTTCCTGTCGAAAAGGGGGATCATAATGAGCTTCCCGAGGGAATTGCCTTGCCTGAGCTCTTGTAGCAGCGAAAGGTAGATGTTCAGCTCAAACAAGTTAATCCATAAGCAGTTTGCAGCATTCAAAAGTCTCTGTAGCGTTTATACCGAGTTTAACACAAAGCCTTATTGCATAACGAGTTTCCAAATTATTTTCACGTCCCTTCAGCTTTCAGCAAACTAGTCTGCTGTGACAGTATTTAGTAGAATGTGTTCAAAGTGCTATTACAGCCGTCGTCTTCAATCTGGAATAACAAAAGTTGGCAGGTCAGCTTATCAGATATATATTAATGAGATACTAATATTACAATTATCTCAAGACAGTGAGCCGGAAGAATCGTTAGCATGATATATACGTCACTAAAGTGACTGAAGGCGCTAGTCAACGCTAGTATTGCTGAATGACTGACAAGAGAGACAAGCTCCCTACAGCATCCGGGCATAGCCAGATCATCAGGGATTTCACATTTTTAATAATGCTCGTGAGTGGCTCTCACCCGGTGCCTTGAGTTAAACTCGGCGTGTGATTTCTACGGTAGTCTTATAGAGTGACAAGGCGAGCTGAGTTTAACTCTAGGCGCCGATTGAGAGCCACTGATGATCATTAATAAAAATGCGAAATCACTTGTGATCAGGCTGTGCCCGGATGCAATAAGGGAGCTTGCGTCCCTTGGTCATTAAGATAAGTACTACCTTGTCGCTATGAGTTGTTTTTAACTCCTTTTTCTAGCAAAACTGGTGCTGACTAGCGCCCTTAATCCCTTTAGTGACGTATATATATATATATATATATGTATATATACGTCACTAAAGGGATTAAGGGCGCTAGTCACCGTATTTATATATATATACTAGCATTATGACCCGTCGTTGTCGGGTCATAGTGCTAGTGCATGTATATATGTGCATATATATGTGTACATATTACATGTACATCTATATATATATACATCTACACATAAAATACAAAATACAAAGTTATATCTTGATATCGCTAGTGATAACAATACTCAAAATATATAAGACTGGAATTGCAGGCCCGTCTCTTGCAATTGTATCTTGTCCTCCCTCTTATATAGAAGTGGGGCTACAATCCAGCCTACCTCTACTTCTGGGGGTGGGGGGCATTTAAAAATTTCATCCGGGACGTCCTACGTCAATGATATAAAGGTAAAAATAAAATATTTCCACTTTGCAAGGTTCCAGTCGAGTACTCCCTTGTACGCTCCGTTGACTCGAACTTTGCTTCTATTGTGGCGAATTTACCGCCTCTGGTTAGATATCTTTCATAGTCGCACCAAGACACTTTTCGATGGTGCTTTCCTCCAGGTGTTCAAATCTTTTTTTTCTCTACGTTGTATACTTTATAGACAATAGTCTTTTCTTTAATTTAATTTTTTATTTCGTTTTGTGGTGTTATCCTAGATTCACCGTCTTTGTCGGTGATCAATCCGTATTTCTTCCATTTTAATTTCAATGAGTTCGCGCCCGCCGACGGCTGCAGCGAAATTCATTTTTGGACTTTCTTCTATCGAAGGCATTCTAACAAAAATGCTTCCGTGTAAACGGTGAAAATATTGTCAATTTCCCCAAACTGGGACACAATTCAATTTTTAAACAATAACCAAAGCTCCTTCTCCCAAAGGAGGAGGGTTACAGTTTACAATTATTTAACAAATGCAACACAACAATGTTTCCTGTACGAGGAACCAACAAACGTGATAACAATAGTTAAACAGTAATAATAATAATAACAACAAACCTTACGATGAATCAGAAAGCAGTAAGCAGTTGAAGCTTTAGTCCTTTATGTATAAGAAATAACCAACAGCAGTACTCTGTAGAAGCGGCTGTTCGAGAAAACAGATATTACATACAGCCAAACCTCATATAGATACTTAATGCTAGCTAATTAGCAGATAATCTAATGTAAAAGCACAGCTCCATCTGGACTATTTCATTTCTGCACGCTAATTTTATTTTTAATTTATTCCCATTCATGTGAAACCACTTATTCAAGTTCAAGTCATTGATGCAATTTTATACCATTTGCTATTTTTACATTTGTTATGTTACGATTATATTATACTTTAGTTTGATTTTAATTATTACTTACTACATATAATTCAATTGTTATTATTAACTCTAATTTTTATTGTTAAAGTGAAAGTATCTGACATAAAATCGAGAAATGTTTTTGTTTCACTTTTAACACGTAATACTGAAATAGTGGAGAAGATATGACATTGCTATGGGCACGCCCTAGGCAAGAAATTGAGCATTTGTTTGTCCATGAAACTACATGGACCCTAAGTAAGGCATGTGTAAAATTTGAATGAAATTGGTTGTATAGTTCTCACGTTTTAGGGAAACACATAAAGTCAGACAGACAGACACACATTCTCAGTTTTATATATAGATATATATATATATACACACACACTCATATATAGGTGTATCTCTATGTATTGTCACACCTGTACACACGTGTACATATATCACGCATGCATACATACATATATACATACATGTGTGAAAAAAGCGGTGGTTGCATGTGCTTAGGGCCTCATTGTTTTTTATTAAGCAGTATTGAAGAGTTGTGCTCTAATTTGTGAAGCGCCTTCTTCAGGCAAAGCTTGGAGGTTGAGCGTTGAGTGTGTCAGTCATCTTTTGTGTATGTATGTGTGTATGTGTGTGTGTGGTTGTCTGTCCGTACTACCGTACTACCGTACTACCGTACTACCTATGTACCTATTTTTCTTCTTATCTGTCTGTTTATCTACATATCTATTTACCTATATACATATATGTATATGTATATATATATATTATATATATATATAATATATATATATATATATATATATATATAGATATATATACCCCAAACAACTGAACGTATAGATCCTAAAATAATTAATTTATCAAAAAGAGATTTTGACAATGATGAAATCCAACTTCTGTCAAAAGGACTGAAATTCACACCTACACCAACAGCCAACCACCAAGAATTAAAGGAGGATATCCAAAAATTCTGTCGAAAATTACGACTTGTAGAATTCTTCGCTAACAAAAGTAATGAGATTGATGAATCCCTAGTAAGGAATAAATCAAATTTCACCCCACCAAAAGGAAGAAATAACTACCTTGACCAATACATTGATATCCTGTCTAAATTTCCCTTTAGACGCAATACCAATGTTAGGCCAAACATTAGCAAATCAGAGATGTCTGCATGTAAACGTATACAAAACGATCAAACAATAATAATTAAACAAGCAGATAAAGGTGGTGCAATTGTTATTATGGATACCGAATACTATAAGGATTTGGTTGAAGACCAACTGAAGGATACAACCTTCTATTGTGAAATACCCGCAAATATAGACCACCACATCATGAAAAAGATCAACAACCTGATCTCAACACACCACAACTCACTTACGGATAATGAAAAAGACTACATCACCAATTTCGAACCAAAACCCAGCAACTTCTACGGCTTACCAAAAATACACAAATCAAAAAATATTCAACAGGCAGTAAAAGAACAAGAAAGTGAGTACATAAAATTATTACATCCAAAAGACCTAAAACTTAGACCTATTATAGCTGGTCCAGCATGCC
Organism: Octopus sinensis; assembly: GCF_006345805.1. NCBI lineage: Eukaryota > Metazoa > Mollusca > Cephalopoda > Octopoda > Octopodidae > Octopus > Octopus sinensis. The sequence goes on along the minus strand of NC_043000.1, from coordinate 21,111,402 downwards.
CTACACACCGTCTAAGCAATTTTATTGACATTGTTTTGAAACCACTATGTACTTACATACCAAGTTTCATCAGGGATGACATCGACTTCCTGTCCCATCTTCCCAAAACAACAGAAACAAATTCAGTTTTACTAAGTTTTGATGTGGTAAGCCTCTACACCAATATTCCACACGATTTAGGAATAAAGGCGATTAAATACTGGTTAGAAAAACATAGAGAAGTGATTCCCAGCAGATTCACAGTGCCATTTATATTAGACACAGTCAAACTTATTCTAGAAAATAACACATTCTTCTTCAATGGAAATAATTACATCCAAATTAGAGGCACGGCGATGGGAACGAGGTTTGCTCCCGTTTACGCCAACTCTGTAATGGGATACTTAGAACAACAACTCTACCAAGAGGTGGAGGTAAACTATGGCACTGGATTTAGAAAGTATATTGAAAAGGCATGGAAGAGATACCTAGACGACTGCTTCATAATCTGGACAGAATCTCTAAATACTCTGGAAGAGTTCAATATCCTCCTGAACAACCTACACCCATCTCTCCAATTTACAAAGGAGATGAGTAGTACCAAATTACCATTCCTAGATATAATGGTAATTAAAAAAGACACCACCATCACCACAGATATATACTATAAACACACAGACACACATCAATACCTAAATTTTAAGTCGTGCCATCCACCACATACAAAACGTAACATCCCATACTGCCTAGCCAGAAGAATTTGTACCATTGTAGAAGATGCAAATATCAGGAACAAACGCCTAATAGAACTAAGAGAATTTTTGCTCAAACAAAATACCCATCTCTACTTATAGAAAATGGCATACAGCGGGCTATAAAAATACCCATACAACAACTTAGGACAACCCAAGGAAGAGGAAAACAAGAACAAGTCATACCATTCATAGTGACACACAACCCATGTCACCAGAATATCTTCAACATTGCCAAAGCAAACCTACCAATCATTGCCCAAAGTAATGAATTAAAAGACATAATCACGGATCGAGCTATGGTGCTTAGTAAAAGACAGCCTAAAAACTTGAAAACATTACTAACAAAGGCAAAATTTGACCTTAGCAACAAAGACCAAACATTCACGGTATCTAAATGCAATGATAGCCGATGTGGCACATGCCAATTCATACATACCGGTCAATATATAAACACAAAAACCGGGAAAATATTCACAAACGCGAATATGAACTGCAAAAGCAGAAATTTAATTTACTGCATCAAATGCCCAAATTGTGATGAAATATATGTAGGTCAGACGGGAAACGCACTATTAGAACGCTCACGTGTACACCGGCAACAGATTAGAGACCCAGAGGTCCGTCAGATACCTTTGAGTAACCACCTAGCAACATGTGGCCGGAAAATGTATATAATATTTCCGTTCTACAAATTACACAGCCCAAGTGAAATCGAGAGGAGAATCAGAGAAAAGAATTTTATTGATAAATTCGAACCCAAGCTAAATAAGCAATAATAATAATACTTAGAGGTATTACTTCTACTGCTACGACCATGACCACTAACAACAACAACAATACTAAAGGTGATCAAGATGAAGATAGCAGGAAAATTATCTTATTTAGGTTTAAAAGTTCTATTGCCACCACCATCACCACTAGCAACAATAATTAAGGTGCTGACAATGATGATGATGACAATTGAAATATAAAAATATAAAAATCTCTGACAAAGGATATTTACAACATTTCTAAAAATAACCCAACAATTGCTGCTTCGGCCAGGGTCAAGATACAGGACTCTTGACATGTCCAACAAAGCGTGATTCCTAAACCAATCAGCTCAACCAACCAATCAGCTTAAGTAATTGAGTGATACTACACACTGATTGGTCAGAATACAGTTTGCAAAACCTAGCACTCTGGAGCCTACCCAGCTGTATTTATAGCACAGAATCAATCATCTTGCTACAGTCAAAAATTGTGAAGCATGACTGTCAACACTACTACATGAACCCGAAGATTGCAGAATTCAATGCATGAAAGTACTAGTTCAATCAGAATGAACATTTAACATTCTACTATTTCATTTTATTTTATTCAATTATAATATATTATCTTATAATATATCGTTATAAGATTGTAAATAAAACGTGAAAATCAGACAAGGTTGGAATTCCTTTTATTAATATATATATATATATATATATATATATATATATATATATATTATATATATATATATATATATATATATATATAAACATGATGCAAGGATTCAGCGGTACATATGTTTCGGGCCTTTATTAGACGGATGTATAACAATGCATAATGTGTGTCTATGGCCTTCAGCTGCGCACAATTACTACTTCAAAGACATGTATTACATCAAAAATTCTACGTTGGGGATGCAAATCCTCTCAGTCGCGTACGACATAATGCGGTACCAGCACAAAAATGAAGCGTCCATCCCATCTTTCTCTCAATGTAGAATGAGGAAGTTTGGATGTTGACGTAATATAAATAAATGAATAAATAAATATATAAATACACACAGACGTGAAGGAACCTGGTAATAAGAGTAAATAGGGATAAAGATAGAGGGGCGAGAATTAAGGACGAAAGATAAAAAAATATAAAAATATAAAAGATAAAAATATATAAATATAGAAATATAAAATATAAAGATATAAAGAAATATAAAAAAAGTATAAATGAATATAAAGATATAAAAAAATATATAAAAGTATCAAAAATATAAAAGGATATAAGAATATAAAGATATAAAAGAATATAAGGATAAAGGATATAAAGTGGTTACGAACTAACATGGTGGTCAGGAAGATGACATATTCTGGTTGTAGAAGCCTAAGCAGTGGGTGTCATAAATCAACTGGGACGTCTGGGGACCCAGTATATTGCAGATTAGGGTGGTCTGGTTTGTGGTTAAACCGCTTATTTATTTCCTCGTAAATTGTCTAGTGGTCAACATGTACATACGTACACGTATGGATACATATACACATATACACGCGTACATATACGCACGCATACACAACCACAAGCATACAAGCATACATACGTACTCTCGTGTAAAAATATACAGATACATACGGGAAAAGGCGCAGGTAGTTGGGTACACGAACTGACGCGCATACGTACGTATATACATACACGCACATGCGCACATACAGGCACACTCGCACTTACACTCATTCACAAGACGAAGTGAATCTCTATGCATATGGGCAAAAATATGTATACACCCACACTCACGCCCACACCCGCACACATGGGGGAGTAGATCCCTATGCATATACACAAAAATATGCATATGCACAGACACAGGTATAACAAGTAGATCCATTCTCGCACACAGGCAAGATACGGAATTATAGTGGGTACAAAAGGTAGACATGAAAGTAAGAAACCAGAGGGTAAGAAAGTATAACAGAATATATACATATACATATATATATGCACACACACACACACATATATATATACATATATATATACACATACATATACATATACACATACACACACACGCATATATATGTGTACATACATACACACACACATATATATACATACACGCATATATACATACACATGGACCCACACACTCACATCCACACGCACACACATATATCTGTGTGTCTATATATGCGTATACACATACATATACATACACAGACACACACACATATATAGATATATATAAAATATATAAAAAATATTAAAAAATACAAAAAAAATATAAAAAAGGCATATACATATAAACACACATACATATTCATATGCACACACATATATACATATACATACAGATACATAGATAAGCATATAAGGAAAAAGAACTGAAAATAGACATACAAAGAGATAAAAAGTAATAAAATAGGGGTAAAAATAGAAGTAAAAATAAGGATAAAATTAAAAATTAGAAATAAAATAAAATAAAACATAAAGGTAATCGAGTAAAGATTAACATGAAATGAAGGTAAAAATAAAAGGTGGTTGCAAAGGTAAAGTTACAGGTGTGTGTTAAAGGTGACCACCTAGGGGCGGGGAGGGGGACTGAGGCAGGGAAGAGGGGAAAATTACGGAGTAGTCATAAGTGAAAGGGTGGGAAGCGGGGTTCGGGGGTGTGCGCTCAACATCAAAGCTAGAAATGGAAAAAGGTATAGGTATAGGAGAAAAAATATATATATAGGAAAAAGATAGATGTAGGAAAAGAAATATATAGGAAAAAAATATATGGGAGACAAAATATATATATAGGAATAATATATATATATATAGGAAAAAAATGGGATGTGCTGGAGCCGACAAGTTGTACTGGGATGGGAGGATATTGCTTGGGGGAGTTGGTATAATAGCCTAAGCTTTGTAGTATTTAAAAGTATTGGTTAGTTTGTGTATACAAGAGGGCTTGAATTCAGATCTTTTATTAATTAGATTGTGTTTCTCCTTGAATTTCAAGATATTCAGGAGTTCCACACATCCTGTTCTATTATTTAAATAAGGTGCAGCTGATCCGATGATGGACCACCTGAGTTTGAAACCTATGCTATTGTCTTTTAATTCCCAAATTTTTTTAGATAGGGAGGTGCTGCTAGCCTTGTGTCTATGCTTGAACGAGGACCGGTGGTTGTAGTATCTGGATTTCCAGGAGGTCGAGTAACCTATGTAGGTGAGTGTGTTAAACTGGGTACTCACCTCACATGAATAGATTACGTTTTTAGCCCGACATTCCCCACGTAACGGACATTCGGGTGCACTTATGCAGTTGCAGGGCACTGCGTTTCCCGGTCGTGTGCTATTAGCCCCAGGCGGAGGTGTTGCATTAAGTGTAGGAGCACTGTTATCCTCCTGGTTGTTGATGGGTGTGGTGTTGCCTCTGTTGTGTTGACGTCCGTCAGCTGTAAAACTCCCACTTATAAGCGAACTCCGTATTCAGCCCAAGCTAACGCTAATTCTAATTTAACTTCTAACAGAACTAAGCAACGTATAGAAAGAAGGCGAACCAATAGAATGGTACGCATTGAAAACCCCTCCGACGAGAGTAACACCAACCATATTAGGGGAAATAGAGGCGGAAACAGAGGTGTGACAGATGTAATGGAGAGGGTAATATGTAAATGTAGTAGGCATGACAATTACATAGCTTAATGAAGCGTGAAACAAATGAGTGGGGGAGAAAGGAGAGATGTTTACAGTAGTTTGTTTGACCCAATGCCATCGTTCCTCGTTCAGCCCCCAAACCGTCTGCAACAGGCTGTCACGATCACAAGTAGGAAACTGGGTCCCTTTGGCTGGTCCTATTTATAAAAGTTTGCAGTCGATAGAAAGATGGACAAACCTTAGCTAAATATTCAGTTTAGATCCGGTTCATGTGAACTTAATTTTACTAAGCTGGTCATTAAAAACTCATCAATCACTGTTTCAATTGACAGAACAAAGAAGTTTTTCTCGCCGCAAACTGATTTGACGGGCGAAAGTGCAACCAGTAATCCTAAGATGCGGATTCAAATTTCAGGCGATAGAACTGATATTCGTTCTTTATAACTGGTTTCATTACACATAATACCATCTAACTCCTTTCTAGCTCCCCTGTATACTCGAACTATATCTTTCTGGTCATATCCAGAGAATTGCATATGGAGCACGAATTCCTGTACATGTTTCTTTGTTTCATAGGGTTCGCATAAGGAGAACACGTTGTTCATTATCCTAAGTCAACTATCAGTATGTTGATTTTCATGTTGTGCGACAAACTTCTTGTGAACAACATATTTAGAAGCTATGGGTTACATGTAATAGGAGTGGAGGAGCTGCACTCTGTTGTTCACAGTTTCTAATCAAAGTTCAGTATCAAGGATAGGGAGGCAATTGTTATGGTGTCTAGTGGGGTAATCTATGGTTACCTTGACATTTGGTGGATAGAGTTAGCTACATGCTGGATGCTTTCCATATGCTACTCTCAGTTTCTATATTGCAGTTTCCTAGTGTTTATCCTAACTAGAATATTAATGTCATCTACATACCTACAGTAAAGCAAAACAGTTGTGGATTGTTCAGCTAAGGATTGCTTAAGTTTACTGTCCCACCATGTCATGAAGAGGCCAACAACATCTCCAGCCACACCGACACCAATGCTTGCACCTTGAACTTGCATGTATAGTTTCCCGTTAAACTTTATTATGTGGTTCTTCAAACTGGTTCTTGTGCTAGCTCCTATTGCATATACAATCATTCTTTTCACCTGACTGTTGTTCTCAGGATCCTGGGTGGGTATAGTCCAGCCACTCCAGCGCTCTGCGGTACTTTTATTCACTGCCGAGGTGATGGAGGGTGGTCTTCCCCTCTGTGACCTGGTGGGAGGGAATCTATTGAGGTTAGGATTGTCTAGGTAGTTACAGTCACGTCTTAGTTTAAGGAGGAGGCCCAGTTCCCTCGTATTGACTTCGCGGAACTCTACCTCCCTCTCAAAGATAATCTCAATGCATTTTTTTCACAGCAAAATGTATGTCTATAGATGGGTAGAGTGAAACTACATCCATACTGCTCACTATACAACCTGTGAGATCGTTGGAGTGGTTGAAACTACTGCTTCTACTGAGGAGATCCCCTGTGCTCACACAGACATCCAGGGATATTTCAATGAGTCATCGTAACACCTGTGAAAGAAAGTAGGATATCCTGTAATTGCTGGAGATATTCGCTCCGCAAACTGGCCAGATTCGGGGGCCCATAACAGCTTTTACGTAAGGTTTATGGTCCTTACGTAACCCGTATAGCGTAAGAACATCGTTGTTGAATGCTTGGAAATTTTGTGCAATCTGTTTCTTGGGTTGGAATATGTTGTACCACATTACCATGTGTGTATTGAGAAGATTTTCCATTCTTTCCTCTTCCTGTGATGCAACTTCTCTCATGCTACTGACGTATTGTTGCATAGCCCGGACATAGTTCTGTGGGCTGTCTATTGAAATATATATATATATATATATATATATATATATATATATATATATATATATATATTGAAAGGTCCTTCCCAAGCCAGAGGCTCATAAGGCCGGTTTCCCGGATTCTGTGGTGTATGTATTCCCCCTCCCTGGACAGGACACCTGTCTGTCACAGGATTACTCATTTTTTCCGTCTGACTGGATTGGAGCAACATGAAATGAAGTGCTTAGCTCAAGTAAACAGCATATCGCCTGATCCAGGGATCGAAACCAAAATCTTGCAATCATGAATACAACACCCAAACCACTAATCACGCGCCTCCACACACACACACATTTAGATATACATATTCGTGTATGTTTTAAGCGTATCCTTGTACGTATTTATGTTTCATGGTGCTTACGCTATTGTAAACCGAGATACGCCCTTTAATGTGAAAAGTATATCTGAGCGTGTCAATATGAATATGCATGGTTAAGAAATGCGCAAGTCTGAACAGGATATTTGATCGATATGATAAACTAAAACCCGTGAAGATAATATCTCTACATTTCTTGCCAAGAGATGGAGAATAAAAAAAATGTTTAACAATTCACAATATGTTGATGAGGTTATAAATATATAATTTCACAATCATTTCGAGAAACATTTCAATGACCCTCGTTTCATCGAGTAAGGATCACAACTGTTCAAACTCAGTAAATCTCTCAAGAGCCATCTCGAAGATTTAGGTTTTGAAGAATCTGTAATTTCTCATTAAGCTTGCTCTGAAACTCACTTAAAACTTGGCAACTCACATTATAATGAAATTTCACCATCGAATATTCCTTTGCAGCATCTCACTGCTAAATTATAATTCATCTTTCATTATGTTTGTCATTTTGTTTTTCTTCCTTCCTTCTTTCTTTTTATTCTTTCTTCCCCCGTTTCTTTATCTATCTCCTCTCTCCATTTCTTGCTTAACTGCTTCTTTCTTTCTGTCTTTCTTTCTTCTCTCACACCTCTCTCGTTTTTCCTTCTCTCCCTCTCTATCTCCTCTCTCACTTTATTTTTTATTTTACTTTCTCTCTTTATCTATCTCCTCACTCACTTCTTGTTTTACTTCCTCATTCGATCTTTCTTTCTCTCCCCTATCTTGTTTCACTTCTCTTATTCTTTGCATAGCTTTCTCTCTCCTACCATTCTCTTTCTTCTTTCCTCTGCTTCACCACTAATGTTAGATCATTTATTGCAGTTTGTAATTTCATATTCCCCAGTTAAAGCAGTTAATAGCTTGAAAATCTCCGCCGTAAAATTTGAGCTGGTGTTTAATGACTAGATGTCGCTATATCTAAGTTGGATTTCACTTTTTCCTTCATATTCTTCTTGCATAAACCCAATCTCTGTATTTAAGGGGAAAAAATCTGTTTCTATTTATTTGGAAAGTATTTAACATTTTTTTTAAAGGCAAGCACGACTTCCTTCGCCTTTTTCTCTTTTTATTTTGAGTATCTCATGTTATCCCACGCCCCACCCTACTTCTTCTTAATTCTAGAAATTGAGAAATGATTCATTTCAGTTTTAGAAAGGACATTTTTTTTTCGAATTTTCTGGAAATTCTGTTTTTAATTTTTTTTTTTATTCTACGTAATGTAATGTCTAAATTGAGAGTTTTCTAAAAAAAATTTCTCATCAGACTAAGACAAGAAAATAAATTATAGAAATAAGAATTTTTAAAAAATTCTAAGTGAGAGAACAAATTTAAAATACTGAATATAAAAACAAGGAAAACCTAAGACCAAAATATTGATAAATTATAGCAAAATAAGAATTAAGTTTAAAAACTTAAAACGACATTCGGTGCTCTCTTTTTTCTTTAAGACAAAAATCACTTGACTTAAAGAGTAGTGTGTAGCTCAAGGCTACGATTTCGATTTTTTCTCCGTGCCTTTATATTTTCTTTTTCTGGCTGTGTATGTGTGTGTATTTGTACGTGTACATGTGTACGTATGTGTGTATGCAGTTGTGTATTTATGCGTGTTTATTTTGATAACGGAAATTACAAACCTAGCTTACTTTCAAAAACCATCAGGGTACCACACTGATAATTTCGAAACGTCAAAGAAACACGACTAGCCTTGTAAGTACCATCATCTGAATAAATACAACTCTATACTCTACTCCTCTTTACATTAAATTAGACCTCTCCCAGTTTTTAAATGGGTATCTACTTATGTGTGGAGGCGCGTGGCTTAGTGGTTAGGGTGTCAGCATCATGATCACAAGATTGTGGTTTCGATTCCTGGACCGGGCGACGCGTTGTGTTCTTGAGCAAAACACTTCATTTCACGCTGCTCCAGTCCACTCAGCTGGCAAAAAATGAGTACCGCTGCGATGGACTGGCGTCCCGTCCAGCTAGGGAACACATACGCCATGGAAACCGGGAAAGCGGGCCCATGAGCCTGACTAGGCTTTAAAAGGGCGCATATGTGGAGGCGCGTGGCTTAGTGGATAGGATGTCAGCATCAGGATCGTAAGATTGTGGTTTCGATTCCTGGACCGGGCGGCGTGTTGTGTTCTTGAACAAAACACTTCATTTCACGTTACTTCAGTTCACTCAGCTGGCAAAAATGAGTAACACTGCGATGGACTGGCGTCCCGTTCAGCTGGGGAACACATACGCTATGGAAACCGGGAAACCGGGCCCATGAGACTGGCTAGGCTTTAAAAGGGCGCATTTATTAATTTTTTTTATCTACTTATGTAAATATAAGCGTGTGCGTGTGCGTGTGCGTGTGCGTGTGCGTGTGCGTGTGCGTGTGGCGTGTGCGTGTGCGTGTGCGTGTGCGTGTGCGCGTGTGTAAGTATATATTGATATATAATCACTACAAACATAAGGGAACTTGCCTGCCGAATACTTCGCACAATGGACTGAAATATTACATGTTTACTTTTAAAGTATTGTTTCGAAATAATCGATGATCGTTCTATTATTTTCTAGATATGAGGCTGACCTTTGTGTTGACATTTATTTCAAATTGTCCATCACACGAATACAACAATTTCATAATAACTTCAGCCAAGATGAACGAATTAACGTTTCCTGAGAGTTTTAAATTCTATCACAGAATATCGCCTAATGCTCTTTAATGCTATCTAATTCTCTGCAAAAAGAAAAACACCGAAAAAAAAATCTATAAAAAAATATTGCTTAATCGTCTTAAAACATTGCTTTCGTTAATGCATGGCCATTAAACAACTGTTTTAAGCAGCAAATAATATTATTTCGTTGATATAACTACTTGAAATCCCCGTCGTTTAACACATTTTAGCTGACCTTATAACTGCACTTCAGTAATATTTACAGCTTCGTATATCGTGGAAATGTTCTCACGGGACATAGCATTGTATTTGGCTATAATAAATCGTTTGTATCTAATAGTAAATTGATATGGAACTGCCACAATGAATATTGATATCGCTGGCCTCATCTACATACACGATGACGAGTGTGGAGGTATTGTATGAATGACATGATCCAGCAATGGCACTATACATAGAAAATATGGAAATATTCGATCTATCTCAGTAGTCAACAACATAACAAATGTGTCTCTTTTAAAGCTAATGAGGTAATGTTTACAGCGATTTATTGTGCTTTAACTATACAATATTCATAAGCATAACCATTAATGCAATAAATGGATATCTAAGAAAATATACAAACGAATGTCTTGTATCCGACAGATTCAATTATTCAATGAAATATCGAAGTTCTATAAGGTATTCGTAAAATCTCCCACAAAGATTTACTCGTAAGACAGACGCGTTCACATTACTGGAAATGCACATTAACATAAGTATGATCTGAAAGGATTCGCGCTAATATAAGAATCTTATCACTTTGTAACTTTGACCGGCTTCTCATGTGTTACAATGAAACCATCGAAATTAAGACGTCATTGAATGTACACTGACAACACGCTATAAGATTAGCTTAGTGATAGAAAACTAAAACGGTGTACTATATATCAAGCAACGTAAATAGATAGCAAATTCTGTTTCTGTCAAATCTGTTGGTTATCTATTTATTATCAATGAATTTTATTTTAAGAGTGATAAATAGCTAAGATTAATTGCTTTCGTGCATGTATATGGTTTATTAAGTTGAAATGAATGCTATATATAAGTAACAGTATATAGAATCTAATTTGTCACAATTCTTGTTTTAGAAGCTTCTTAATTGTCGTCGCAAATTTCAACAATTTCCTACGCATAGATTAATCATTTGTACATAAAATAAGCAGGTTAGAATGAGGTTTATAATGCAGTGATTATAAACGCGAAGAAAAAAAAACATAAAAAAAGCTTATGATCTGTTTTTTTTCTATTCATCAAGACAGCACGGGAAATTTAAACAGCCTGTTGACTTAGGTTCCAGATTGTCAGTGCACGTCACTGAAAAAGATATGTTCTCCGGTAGAATGGAATTTGAAAGAGAAACGGGTTGGGCTGTCGTCATTCATGGAGAACAAAACAAAATAAGGCATAATTAGAATTTTATTTGGTGGTAAGTATGAATATTATGACCAAGTATTCGTTGATGATGAAGAATAATTTTAAGGTGTGAAGTCACTGCTTTATCATATAATCCCTGGAAATATTTAACGACGCAAAGCAGTTGTATAAAGTAGAAATTAGGTTTAGGAAATTGCGTCCCAAATCAGTAAGTTCTTTTGTAAAATACATTTCAGAAATATAAAATGGCGTATATTTGCTATTAGCTGTTTGTAGAGTGTCTCGACAAATTTTCACTATTCTAGGGTAACGACTACAATCAAAATTAGTTTATATTTTCGAAAATAACAAGACAAATCTTGATAAATTTTTCTTTCGTAGCCAGTCTGGGAGTGAAAGGATTTGTAGGACTAGTTGTGATGTGAACACTTCTTTCTTGGTTCCTTTAATATAGGTCGATTTCAAGAGAGATACCTTCAGTACTGACCACGAAGGGATGAAAAGTAAAGTCAATCTAGGTGGGAGTTGAACTCAGAGCACATATAACTAAAAGAAATACGACGAGGCAGTCTCGGGATTCTGCCAATTCGCTGACTTATTTTGGAACTCAATAATACTTTGAAAGAAATGTACTGCCATTGTTGGAGACAGACCAATTCTAAAAGCATCCAATGTCGCCTACACAAACACAGTTATTTTATTTTTAAACAGTTCGATGTTTTTCGAAATATATATAAAAGAAATACGGATTAGTAAAGGAAAGAGAGAATGAATGAATGCGACATTAAGAAATGATTTTGTGGGAGGCGTTTGTCATGTGACTGAAGTGAAATATTTACAATCCGGAAGTTAAATCTCTAAATTATGGGTGCAATTTATTCACAAGTAAATGTTAAATTATGTTGAGTAATCCATTCTACTAAAGGCACAAGGCCCGTAATTTTGGAGGAAGGGATTAATCGATTACATCGACCCCAGTGTTTCACTGGTACTTAATTTATCGACCCCGAAAGGATGAAAAGCAAAGTCGACCCGGGTGGAATTTGAGCCCAGAACGTAAAGACGGGTGAAATGTCGCTAAGCATTTTGTTGTGGGTGCTAACGATTTTGCCGACTCGCCGCCTTAAATTATGTTAATTAATGACAATAATATATAGTCCAGCCATTGTGGATATCATATAGTAGAAAGTAAATCATGGAACCTAGTTTTGATAACTAAGCAACTATTTTAACATGAGAAAGACATGGACACCATAACATTCTCTCTATCAATCTTTCTCTCTCCCTCTTCCTCTTCTCTCTCTTTCTTCCCCCCTCTCTCTCTCTTTCGTTATAGATATTTATCTTGAATCTACGCAAGGAATTCATCATAACTTCAACAACGATGAACATCCTTGTTGGACGCCATAAAAAGAGACACGCTCCCGTTGAGATATGTCCACGTATTGGTTCCGATATCCGGTTGGAGCTACATCTCTGCTAGTCAATCATTCATAGTTATTTGCAAGACACAGTCTCATTTCTTTAGCCTTATTTATTATAGATCTTTGTGTTTATGTTAAAAATAAGTAAAAGAATCATCATATTTGATTGGATCGTCTGCTTATTTCATATTTCATCTTTTGTTGTCGACAGCAGTAGTCAACCATTAATAGCCAACCAAATCAATCTTGATATTTTTGTATTTTAAATATATTTGTCAGCATGACTAAGCATTCTGTAACCAAGTTTAGATTTGAAAGTGAGTATTGAAGACTAGACTCGTAGATGGGTAAGATTACAGAGATCTAACAAGCTGTCGTCAAAATCAATTGGTGACCTTAAGCATACAGCTTAATAAAAAAGAAATGTGTCATATTTTCTCTGTGGCAAAAGAAGGTTCTCATTATAGAAAGAGACTTTCATGTCTCATAGTCAATACTTGAAATAAATATTTTGTTTGAGAGCGCCAAATCGTTCCTTTATGTTTCATGTTATTATTGTCATGTATAATAAACTATAAGTTATAGTCATGTATAAATTATCTCAATAGTTGTAAAGAGATCTCAATTTAATGGCGTAGTTTGATTAATGTCTAATGAACACTGTTTCTTGGCATTTTATTTGCACATTATGAATTGTCTGATGAGAATGCACTAACCACTTCACTAAATATTACATTTCACATTTTAAAAATGCACTTCATTAAAAAAAAATAGTTTTTCTGCTAGCTCATAGAAAGAAATTGTTCCAAGTTTTGATACAAGGACAGTAATTTTAGGAGGAGGGAGTCACTCGATTACATCGATCACCACCTTGCTCAGATAGTACTTGTTTTATCGACCCCGATAAGATGAAAAGAGAAGTTGATCTCATCTGAATCTGAACTCAAAATGTAAGGAGTTGGAAGAAATGCCGTAAAGTATTTTGTCTGACGCGTTAATGAGCCTGTCATTAGCGTTTCATTAGCTGTCGTTATTGACTGTGCTTAAGTATATTCTTCAGAAAATAAGGCGGCGAGCTGGCAGAAACGTTAGCACGCCGGGCAAAATGCGTAGCCGTATTTCGTCTGTCGTTACGTTCCGAGTTCAAATTCCGCCGAGGTCGACTTTGCCTTTCATCCTTTCGGGGTCGATAAATTAAGTACTAGTTACGCACTGGCGTCGACGTAATCGACTTACTCGCTTTGTCTATCCTTGTTTGTCCCCTCTGTGTTTAGCCCCTTGTGGGTAGTAAAGAAATATATATTCTTCAGAAAATTTAAATTCAGTGTTATAAAGAGTCAAGTTTTTAAGCACACAGTTGCATTTGAGCATTTTAACTGCACAAGCACATCGGATCATTTTTAGCTGCATATGTTTATTTGCATAGTCTTCAGCGGTAGTCACATTGCACCATTGTTAAATGTGCATTTTTTAAAAAATCAATTTTAACTGCACATTTGCACTCAACTGATTTTAACTGTGTCACTGCATCGGATAATTTTAATGACTCCACTGTTTCGTAATTTATTTTATTGTCGTTTTATAAAAATTGTCTTGATAAACCTTGAATATACTGAAAGGGATTTCATTGACTTTTTTCTTTAGTTTCGCGTTATCTGTTTTAGTGATTCTACTTATAATAATTAGTGTAGTTCAACCGCTCTTTTATTGAAACTCAAAAGAGGAGCCTTGTTATGATTTTGTGTAATCTCATTCTATACAGTGTCGAAACTATTAAACTACTCTTCAGGTTGTCACAATCTTTAGATTGGCGCTTTGACGTAGCCACGAAAGCAGGGATGATGACCTATTCACATATGAGAACACTAATTTTAGCCATGCTAACATTTCTCCTTTAATAATGGTGAACATTTTTATGGATTTCCACCATCCTTCAAAACCAAGGGCTCTGATCTCAAATTGAATTAAATATTTCTATGCGCGTGCGTGTGTTTGAATTCCATGCCTATGTGTGCATATGAGTCTGTGTATGTGTGTATGTGTGGCTTTGTGTGTTTCAGATTTGTCTTTTATTTTTAATTAATGTTCTTCAAAATATTTCCCTCAAGTCACAATTTTTATAAAAATAGCAGACGTTTCAAATTTTCTTCATTTCAGAACAAAAAGTAAAAAAAAAAAACTTTGGTTCGAACAAAGCATTATATTTGGTTACAATTTGTTTTTATGTTAATCAATCAACACATAATTTTACTCTGTAGGCCTTCAGGAGGGTATATATATATATGTATAAGTAGGCAAATGGATATGTAACCAAACAGATAGATAAGTAGATAGATAGGTACATAGGTAATACGGACAGACAAGCACAAACACACATACATACACAACAGAAAACTGAAACACATGACCATATACACACACGCACAATTCAGACACACACACACATACACACATACACAAGGACACATATGGAGACACACATCTATACATTACAGACGCATATACATAGTCACACAAACCCATTCATATAGACACACTCCGACATGCACACACAAGGAAACAGAGGAACACACACAAATACACACGCATACACGCGCATGAAAATGAACACACAAACACATGAATATGCGGAATATATACATGCATGCAAACGTACACACGCTTACATATATATATGCATACACACACACACGCATACATGCGTGCACACGCACATACTTACATACATGCAAACATACATACATTCATACATACATACATACATACATACATACATACATACATACATACATATGTGTATACATGTGCACATTGACGTACACGCATGCGTACAAATAAACAAACAAAAAGAACACAGCTCCGATAACGGACAGAGTATATTTTAGATTAAAAAAAGAACTTTGTTTTAATTTTGAATGGGAAACATGTCCCGCCCACCATATTCGCCGGATATTGCTCCATCTGATTATCATTTCTTCCGTAGTTTTCAAAATCATTTGGACGAAAAAAATATGCAGACGTAGTCAGAACAGTACTGGAGGAGTATTTTTCGTCACAGACAAGTGAATTACGAAAGAGAGAGACTTTGCAAGTCTACCAGGTAGATGGGAGTGGATTGTAGAAAATGAAGGAGAGTATATTTTAGATTAAAAAAGAACTTTGTTTATCTTAATTTTGAAAAACAAAAGCAACATAAAAAACCCGCATTATTAATGAAATGACTCTCTCTCTCTCTCTCTCTCCTCTCTCTCTCTCTCTATATATATATATATATATATATATTATATATATATATATATATATATATATACGGCAAATGTCTGTGTGTGTGTATCCTTTATACAAATCGACAATTTTTCAGTTAGAAGGCACGCACTTTCTATGGTCATTCAAAACCGTCCAAGGGTAGTCGTGCACATCTTTACATTTACGTTGCCGGGACATAGTGCTAGTATATATATATATATATATATTATATATATATATATATATATAATATATATATATATATATATATATACATATATACATAAGAAGATGATAGTTTTTCGAACGCTGAGTTGCCGCTGTACAAGCAGAAATACTGGGTAAAATTAACCTTTGGTGAAAATATTTGTCAACAACCAGCCATGGGACTCAAACCCATATCCCTCAAAGACTCCGGCTGATTACTTTACCATATATATAATTAAGTAAATGGATTCATCGAATATTTAATTTAATTTTTCTACATTAAACTATGAACTTTATTCAAACAGCAATTGTCTGAACGAATATGAAAGTAAATACTAAAATAACAACCTACAATACCTGGAAAATCGGACTGACGTTTCACGAACGATTTAGTACTAAAACTAAACGAAGTGAACAACAACACGATTTTATTTCAGTAAAAACTCCAAAGTAGACACATGACATAGGAACACTAAATCTAGTAGTATGTCACATCATCTATATTACAGAATTAGTTGATGATAATGCACTTAACATTTTAAATGTCGCTGAGGTGAACATCAAAAAGTTTTTTTTCAATTCCAACTAAGATTTGTACTGAAAAAAAATGCATAAAAAACCCTTAAATGAAACAGTATCGTGATATAAACAAAGACTGGACAGTTATCCTGTCAAATTTGGGCGAAAATAATAAAAAAAAAGCTGGTTCTAAAAGTCGATTTATTGGTCTAAAATCATTTTATATCTTTTATTTTTGACAACTTGAAGGATTATATTACAAGAATTAAACGCACAAAAGCAACAATAAAACGGCAACACTGAGGCATCTACTTACATTGGAATGTCATTCGAAGAATATAAATCTGCATTTATGGCAATATATAAGCATAGGCTGAAAGAACTAATGATATAATCGATATAAGCTGGTCAGGATTCTGGATATCTTGAACAAAATGTTTTAGTTAATATAGAACTATGAAGTAAAGGGATTTTCAACCAATGTATAAGTACAAATATCATTATCAGTTCTCTGGGTATATATCATACATACCAATATATGCTACAACACAGTAATCTGAATCACGTCTCTTTTTCAAATAATAACTTACGTCCTTCAAACGGAAGAGTTACATTAGATAATATAGTACATGACATACGCAATGCCAGTGAGAAACACGAAGAACATCGTGAAATCCTAGGTCTGCTCGTGCAAGGCTGACTTAGGGGTAAGCATAATTGAGATGTCAATTATACGAGGTGGTGCTGAAATGGGTTTGGGTAAAAGAAAACAGAAGGATCGTTTAATTATGATGCTATTCAGTATATCCCCCCTCTTAGCTCTACACACTTATTGCAGCGGTCCTTCAGTTTTTCTAAGCCCTATAAAAGCTCTCCCTCGTAGTTCATGGATTTTAAAAATTAAAATAGACTCTCTTTACTCTCTTTTACTCTTTTACTTGTTTCAGTCATTTGACTGCGGCCATGCTGGAGCACCGCCTTTAATCGAGCAACTCGACCCCGGGACTTATACTTTTTGTAAGCCCAGTACTTATTCTATCGGTCTCTTTTTGCCGAACCGCTAAGTAACAGGGACATAAACACACCAGCATCGGTTGTCAAGCAATGCTAGGGGGACAAACACAGACGCATAAACACACACACGCGTATATATATATATAGATATATATATATATATATATATATATATATATATACATATATACGACTGGCTTCTTTCAGTTTCCGTCTACCAAATCCACTCACAAGGCTTGCCCAAGGTGCCACGCAGTGGGACTGAACCCAGAACCATGTGGTTGGTTAGCAAGCTACTTACCACACAGCCACTCCTGCGCCTAGACTAGCTATTTTGACCCGTGCTTCGCTCGAGTTTTAGTGGTGGTGTTGTTTTGTGCGTGTTGTCTCCTTTTCCCTTTCTTCTTTTGTTCGTCTTCTTTGCCTGGTTCTTTTTATTGCCTCTTCTTTACCCCACTTTCCAAAAATCGCCCAAATTTTTACACCCACAATGAAAGATAACCGCCTCTAGCCCCTACAGCAACACGAAAAGCCACCATTATTCAAACAGCGCAACCTGTCTATCCCATAAAACTCAAATTTTCTCATATTCCTCACCATGGCAACCAAACGGTTGTCCCGAGCGACTTACAACCTTCCTTACACCATTTCCACCCCATTTTACCCTCCAGAGTAAACTTTGGTACCAATCTTTAAACCGTTCCCATCCCAAAAATAAGACAAATAACCAAGAAATCAAACAACTTTTTCGCATTTCAGCTTTATAGATATTGACATGGAAGGAAATAGGAAATATATTAATTGCTAGACACTCAGATAAAAGCAGAGAGCTATAGTTCTTATAAATATCTGTAGTGGGAACATATGAGGTACAAATTGGCTTAATGATTCACACGCCAGTATTAGAATATTACTGTAATCCTAAACGTCGTTCAAAAATAGTTTCAGTTTATTATTATAGTGGGGGGCTTTACTATGTGAACGCGCCTGACCTAGTAGTTAGGTTGTTGCACTCACGATCGCAAGTTCGTGGTTTCGATTCACGGACTGGGCGATGCATTGTGCTCTTGAGCGAAGCACTTCATTTTACATTGCTGCTGTTCACCCAGCTATTAATGAGTAACCCCGAGATGTACTGCGACCGCTGTCAGGAGAATGTTGTGATCTCAACCAGCCCTATGAGACCTAGGGATTTGACAGTGTAATGTCCTGGGGGTTGTTCTTGTTCTTGCTGTTGATGATGATGATGATGATGATGATGATGATGATAATGATGATTTTGCTATGACAGACACAATGCCGCCTTTAAAAAAGAAGCGATATATTTTGCAAGCCCAGATACCCAACATCCTGGAAAAAGATGAGTTGGTCATGACTGGAACACCTTTGATTATATACGCTTGTTGATGATGCGACATTAAACTTAGTAACAAACTATATCTATAAGAAGAAAAAAACTACTCATAAAAAGATTAATTTAACGAATATTTTAATACAAATAACCGGAAAGAAACTAACAGCTCAAATAATTTTGTTCTCTGCAGCAAATACACATGTTATGTAATAATGCCAACTCTTTAAAAAATACGAATGTATCATCCAACGGTTTTGGAAAATACGATTTAGAACATGCTGACATATAATCCTAGACTTTTGCTTTGATCTTCCATGATATAATTTCGTTCAAACCCCGATAAACTATTTATTGCTTATCTCTGTCACAAATGCAGAACATTGTAGGGATTCTTGAATTCTCTAAAACTGACGGAACATGCAGGTCACCATGATCGAGATTTTACACATAGCGCATGCGCGCACATATATACACGTAACACACGCTCTCTCACCCTCGTTCTCTCCCTCCCTCCCTCTCTCTCGTTCTCTCCCTCCCTCCCTCTCTCTCTCTCGTTTCCCCCCCTCTCTCTCTCTGTGACACATACAGACCCACCCACGCCTACACCTACACACACACACACACACACACACACACACACATGTGTCTTCAATAACTCCTTTGAATTTTAGCATAAGGTCGGCAATTTTGACGGAAGGGGCCAAGTCCATAACATCAACCCTAGTCCTCGAGTGGTACTCATTTCATCGACTCCGAAAGGATGACAAGTAAAGTCGACCTCGGCAGAATTTGAGCTTAGAATGTAAAGACCCAGAAGAAAAGCGGTTAAGCTTTTTATTTGATGCGCTTACGATTCTGCCAACTCGCCGCTTTATATGTATTCAAAAGCTAAAAAAACTTGTTTGAGGGATACAGTCTGTGACAAAATTTGTATAAATTTACTATTCTGCTTTTAGTAGACGCAAACCAATACCATAATGGGATAGTCTTTACTCCAAGCAACAATTTTCGAACCAGTTAAATAATGAAAATGACTACCTATTAGCAACATTAAATGATAAGATTTTACTGTCTGTATTTCAACGTAAATGCTGAATATAACTGACAGAAAATGTTAGTGCAATCGGGTGATTTGCTGCAATTTAAAGGTGAGTAAAGCTGTTGTATTCGATATATTTTGCTTTCCTCATTCGTCGTAATTCTAACTTCGAAAAGATGCTTCAACGTGTAAACTTTTAATCACGGAATCAGCTATAATTCTACTACAAACACGCGCGCGCACACACGCATAGACTTTCCATTATTCCATTTACGTGTATATATATATGTGTGTGCGTGTGCGTGTATAAACTTATATGTATATATATATATATATGTGTGTGTGTGTATGTATGTATGTATGTATGTATGTATGTATGTATGTATGTATGTATGCGTGATGTGTGTATATGTGTGTGCGTATGTGTGTGTGTGTGTGTGTGTGTGTGTGTACTATCTATTTGTCTGTATACATAGTTGATAGTAATCATCTAAGTCATCCGACGCATCAAGATTGATAATTATATAGCCGAGTGTGCACAAAGTATCTACTAACCATTATCATTAAATCGAGATACCATTTCCACAATAACTTTATCCAAACTAAAATAATAGGTTGATATGCAATAGCAAGCCGCAAAGCATAATAAATCACACTGGATGAGGCCTTCAATAGTTTTTATATTCTGCAACGGATGTGGAAGGCAAAATTTATTTGTTACGAGAGCTTCGTTCACCTATAAATTTCTGCAGATCATCAACTAACTGCACTAACTTTTGTTTTTATCAGTTTTTCTCAGCAGTATTGCTTTAAAAAGAATATCTAAGAACCGATACAATGCAAACGGAAATATTCCCATATTAAGTTGCTAATGAAAAAAATCTTCATTGCTTAATTAGTTCGAAAACTGTTGCACTGAATAAAGATTAGAGAAAACTGCCTCAGTCTTATACATAATCAAAGGTTACTATTATGACACAATTGTAATCCGGAATTAAAGAAATCCAGTTTCTCGGCTTCAGAATATAGCTAATAAAATATGCTAATTATATTTATTCTTTAAAAAAGGATTTCATTATTGTAAACTGATTTGAGGAGAAATAAATCTACTACAAACTGACATGGAGAAGAGCAAAAATTGCCTGTTTGCATAAAAAATATTAGTGGTTAAATGAATTAAAGAGTTGTGTACTGAACGAAGTATACAAAAATCCTCAATTACTTAGAATTTTCGTCTTAATTGCAGATTGAAAACAAAACCTAGCAGTAATTATTGGCGACTTTTAAAGACAAGGGGAGATAATTTAAAGAATTTTAGAATCGATTTCGCGAAGCTTAATGAAGAAATTTTGATTTTTGTAGATGAGAGGACAGCTTATGGACAAATTCAAGTGTTACTAGACTTCAACAACATGGTAAAATCTATTGAAGACTGCATTGATTCGTTGAAAATAGAATTGATTAATGGGATTACTGCATTGAATGTCTCAACTGAGTATAATTTTAGCAGGGAACTTCAATGGAGGACGTAATCAAACAAGAAATAAAGAACGTAACAGGAAAAGTTAGTTCAGAAAATAGAGGCATTAAATAGTTTGATCATCCACAGAGCTGACACAAGAAGTCAGTCAAGTGGTTTCTGTAAATGTATAAGAAGAAACGTCAATCATAGATTCCATTAAAATCCTAGAATTAACAGCAGAAAATGGCATAAGAAAAGGCGAATCGAAAATAACTACCGCATTAGGTAGTTTATTGTCTTAAGAAATGTTAGGGAATAATATAAACAGAAAAAAAGAATTCTAACATCGAAAAGATGTTTCAACATCTCTGACCGTGAAGCAAGCTTTTAGTGGGAAAATTAGCAATACTTCTTCTGCATATACACACATGCATGCTTGCATGAATGAATATATGTGTGTGTGTGTGTGCGTATGTGTTTATATATATACTAGCAGTATCGCCCGGCGTTGCTCGGGTTTGTAAGGGAAATAACTATATAAGCATTTTTAGAGAGTTACTTCCCTTATATAATGGCAAAAAATGCATTAAAAATGGGAAAAAATTATGGTAATTTTCTTTTTAAATCGTAGACTCATCTTAGACGCGCGCTAATACCCAGAAGGGCTCGATATGAATCACGACTATAAGATACCCGCTTTTGGTTAAACTGCACCGCAAAATGTGGGAGTAGTTAGGAATCTAAATCGTAGGAGACAGACACTCACACAACTTCACTTTTATATATAAAGATATATATATATATATATATAATATATATATATATATAAATTAGAAAAAAAACACCTTTTCTCAATTCAAAATGAACAAATAAATTACACCATCTAGAAAATTACATATAATAGAAATATTAAAACCAAAATAACAATAATATACCGATGATTAAGTAAATTTCAAAATAATAATATAGATGGTGTAATTTAGTTGTTCATTTTGAATTGATAAAAGGTGTTTTTTCTAATATATATATATATATATATATATATATATATATATATTTATATATATATATATATATTATATTTTGTGAAATTTGATTTAGTATTTCTAAATTGAATTTTTCCCTGTAAGTTAGGTATAGTATTCCCTCAAATAATTATATATATTATAGATATAGGGTAAAAAATTATTAATTTAATAATTAACAAATTTTACCAAGTAGCTTCGGTATGGAAACAAACCATTATAGGTAAAAACTCATACGAAAAGTATTTTTTATAATTATATATATAATTAAAGGTTTAGCAAAAAGTTCCTACACCACATACCGAAAATTTAGAAATAGCAGTCAAAACCGCTAATTCTTTTAACTACAATATAACTCCACAGACGGCAATACTTGTAACTCACATAAGCAAAAAGAAGAAAGAATAACGAAATCAACCATGTATGTATGTATACACTAGCTTGATAAGTGCCAAAACAGGAAACTTTCGGACCGTGGATCACTCTGCTGCATCTGTCAAATATTGATATATATATATATATATATATATATATATATATATGGGTACAGGACGTCATACAGGACGTCACCAACGGTTCGAACAATATGAAATACGTAAACAACGTGATAAAATGGAGAACACAAGTAAAAACAGAGAAAGGAACCTTCATTAGTTGTCGGCTGTCTATCTGCTCCTCATCTCGAGCATGCAACGACACTATGAATCTTCAAAGACAGTTGGTCCCATAAATTCTAAAATAAGATTTAGGATTTATGGAGAGTCAGAGTTGGGAACAAAAATATCACAGTGCATACATACAAGGACACCGAACGAAAACAAACATGGAGGGTCGTTAGACTAGAATTTCGTTTTTGTACTTGGTTTGCATAATTCTTTATGTGAATTCGTGTGTTGAAGTATATTTTATTGTGTCTGGCGAGAATCATTCTGTTTTAATGTCTTATTAATTCATTCTCTTATCAGTTCGATTTTCACTCATTTACTTATTTATTTTTTTCTAAAATTTTCGTTGCTTCTTTCAACCTCTTCAATTGAAAAAAACGCAATATTTATGGTATGACCCAATACACACACACACATTTACATATAGATAGATTCAACAAACTTCTTTCAGTTTTCATGTACCAACTCCATTCGCAAGATTTTAGTTAGCTTGGGACTACAGACGAAGACACTCGTCTAAAATGCCATGTAGCGGAACTGAACCCGGAACCATGTGGTTGGGAAGCAAACTTATCACCACATAGCCACGCCTGCACCTCTTCACACAGCCATGTCCCAGCAGATCCGCGCGCAAATATGCTAATCGCTATTGTGTTCGTCACAGGAGAACCCTTCTCCTTTATGGCAGCTATGTGTTCATGACACACTAGATTCATTGGTACAAGAGATTTGGGACACCAGTGTGTCTCTTATTTCTTTATTGCCCACAAGGGGCTAAACATAGAGGGGACAAACAAGGACAAACAAAGGGATTAAATCGATTACATCGACCTCAGTGCGCAACTGGTACTTAATTTATTGACCCCGAAAGGATGATAGGCAAAATCGACCTCGGCGGAATTTGAACTCAGAACGTAACGGCAGACGAAATACTGCCAAACATTTCGCCCGGCATGCTAACGTGTCTGCCAGCTCACCGCCTTGTCACACAGAAGTACTCAAACCAATGAATGCAAACAAAAGTCGATAGTCTCATTTATAAGTTCAGTAAGCAATCTGTTCGCTGAGCCGTGCTGATATCTATCAACCGATAATAAATCGTTATATGCTCAGCCAGTTGAAAGATTTTAAGTATTAAGTAATGTTATTGCATATACCTGTAAAAAAAAATGTGGATGATAAGGATTGATAAAGACTGGCCGGGCGCAAAACAAAATAAAGACGACGATGATGACAACATCACCTCAACAATAACAAATTCAACCGTCATAACCGCCACCATTGAGAACCTCTTCGTGGTCCACTGACTTGTAAAATTAGCAACCAACCAACATTTATTAATATAATCCGAGATATTCAGCCCCTAAAAAGACAGGATGGTCATAGTTGGAATGCCTTTAGTCATAGATTCGCATCGATCAGGGTGCAAAATAGCAACAATATAAGTAGCTCCTGCTATGCTGCTGCAACCACCACTGGTGCTGTTGCATCTGCTGCTGCTGTCACTGCCGCTGCTGCTGCTGTTGTTATTGTTGTTGCTAAGCAACAAGACGGGTAAGGGTGATTTCACTGCGTCCGTTCTGTGGGTTGGGAAACGTCTGGCAGGTCGGGAGCGGAAGTCCACTTTTCCCAGATCCGAAGGACAAGGAGAGGGTCACTGGCCAGAGCGTCTGAGGGGGGGGGCGGCGGCATTTGCGGTGGGCGATGGATCCGTGGACAGTCGTAGATGACATACTCCGCCGTCTCCTCTCCCACTCCGCACTTTCTGCAGGTTCTGTCTATGGTTCGGTCGATCTTGTAGAGCCAGTACTCGAGGTCCGGGTGATGACCACTTCTAAGTGTGCTGAGTGCTACCTGCTGCTGCCTGGTTAGAGACGAATCAGCGGTTCTGCTCACTTTATCTCCATGGATGCCGTAGATCCTGTTGACTCTTTCGTGTTTGAAGGGAGATGGTTTAAGTGTCCGGTGGATCGCTGCTTTCGCTGCATCGTAGTGGTGGTGGGCTGTTGTCTGGTCTCCTACATTTTCTGCGACTTCGAGGGCCATCTCCCAGTGGTATCGGGCGTCAACGAAGAACCCTCGACCAATGCTGCTGCTGCTGTCGCCCCCACTCTTACTACCGTTGCTACTGCTGCTGTAATTGCTCCTGATGCGGCAGTAATGCTGCTGCTGCTGCTGCTGCTGCTGCTAATAACAATTATAATAATTAATTCTTTTTTATTGGCCACAAGGGCTGACACGCATGATTACATAAAGGGACAAACCAGGACGAAAGGTTACAAAGGGTTTTGTCCGTTTGTAAAAAATCCGAGTAAAAACTTTATAACAATTAAAAAATTAATAATGAAAAACTCCCAAAAGGGGAAGGCGTTACGAAAGGTTCCTGGTGGAAAAAACCCTATAAAAGCCAACGGGAGCCTGGTCAAAAAAGGGGTGTAGAGAGTCCCTTTTTTCTCCTTTTATATTACCTTTTGAAATCACAGGCGAAACCTGAGAACTGGTCCATTTATACTGGCCAGTCTCGCACAATTCACCCACCTTTCATAAAACTTGCTATCGGACAGCACTTTCCTCTCTAACCTCATCTTCCTTTTCAAGTGAAACTTGAAAAAGTTGATGAGGCCTTGACCAAAGTGTCTGACTTTAGCCCTTTCAAACGAGTCCATCATACAACTTCTTTCGCCATAGCCACTAGGCACAAGAAAACGGCCTCGCCCTCCTTGTTAAAGGAGGTCGGCGGGGCAATCTTCACTATGGATTCGGCCGATAGTCGGATCCGTCCTACACGTGACAGTAGCTGTTCGACATAAACCCATATTTCAGCAATACTCGGGCACTGGACGAGTGCGTGCAGAACGGTTTCGTCGTCCTGGCAACACCTCGGGCAGGCCTGGCTGACGGCACTTCCGTGCCGGTAGAGTTTATCTCAAACAGGCAGAGCCCCTCGGTAGCACTGCCAGGCGAGCGACCTCTGGAAATTATCCATCGGCCCCGGCCGAAAGTCCTCCGAACAGACCGCTCAGTTCGTCATCTTCAACGCCTAGAGTTCCCCGAGAACGTCGTCGCATTTTTCCTCCACTAACCCTCTATAGAACGCTAGAGTGGAGCTGTAACCGATCGCATTGCCCGCCTGGCGGAGGGCGGAGAGAGCTTGACGGCACTCGAGGTGCCAAGCGCCCTTTCTCGGTCTACGTTTGATCCAGGTCTGCAGCTCTGTCAAAGAGACGAGCTGCGGAAAATTGCGTCTGACAAAAGACGACCACACCTGTTCACCGTCTAGGAAGCGCTTGAGATGTCGCAGCCTGAGCGCATGTCTGCGCATCAGCAACCAAGGCATTCCAAGGCCTCCGTTCAGCGGTCGTTGACAGCAGATGGATCGCCTGACCAGTGGCACCTGACCCTTCCACAAAAAGTCGAAGAGCAGGCGTACCAGCTTGGCCAACCAGCGGTCGGGACAAGGGACGACGGTCAAGCGGTAATAGATGACGGATGCGATGTACGCATTCGCCACCTCCGCTCGACCTTTCAGGGACAGCTTCCTCTCGGCCCATTTCTGGGTGAGACGTGCCACCCTGCTCGTCACCTCTTCCCAGTTTTTATCCACCTGGAGGTCCGGACCGAACCAGACCCCGAGCAGTTTAACGGGTCCGTCTGTCCAGCGCCCTACGACGCTGTTGGACGGCATGGGCTTGCCTCTCCAGGTGCCCAGTTGCAAGCCCACAGACTTTTCCGCGTTAATCTTTGCCCCTGTCACCGCTTCGTACTGGTTTAGTGTCTCGCCAATCAGGCCAATGTGCCTGTGACTCGACACCATCACGGTGACGTCGTCGGCATAGGCAGACACGCTGTTTCCGCCTCCTAGATCGCGCGGGATACCCCTCAAAGCCTCCAACATGCGCAGTAATGGCTCGAGAGTCAATATGTACAAGAGGGAGGAGAGAGGGCATCCTTGGCGGACCGAACGCGAGATGTAGAACGGTTCCGAAAGGTGACCGTTCACCCGTATCACCGAGCAGATGTTGCTGTATAAAGCAGCTATCCACCCGCGGAACACTGGACCGAAGCCGGCTGCCTTGAGGACAGCTGCCAGGTACCGATGGTCGACCCTATCGAAGGCTTTACTCTGATCCAAGTTGATCAAAGCCCCACCCGCGCCAACGTCGTTACCCACCCTCTCTATGATGTAGCGCATGAGATGGAGGTTGTCGTGTATCGACCTGGTCGGCACGGCGCATGTCTGCGTCTTGCCGACCAGCTTGTCCACGACAAGCGCCAATCTCTTGGCTAGCACCTTGGCCAAAATCTTCAACTCTGCATTGAGCAGAGTGATGGGCCGGAAATTCCCTATAACGTCCCCATTGTTTGGGTCCTTCTTCAGCAAAGCCACCACCCCTCGACAGACAAAAGCAGGAATTCTCCCGTTTTGCTGCCAGTTGCAGTAGACGTTTGTCAACAGGCCCGCAAACGAGTCTGGCATTGAAACGTAAAGCTCGTAGGGCAGACCATCCAAACCCGGCGATCTACCTCTCGTGCAACTCTTCATCGCTTCCTCCACTTCCCAGGCAGATATCGGTCCTTTGCAGCACTCTGCCTCGCTGTCCGAGAGTTGCGGTAGGCCGTCCAGGTACACACCGAAGTCTGCACCGTTGTCCGTTCCATCGCTCGTCCCAAACAGTTGAGCAAAGTGCCGCTGAAGCACCGTACACATCTGCTTCGGTTCGGTAACCTCACGCCCGTTCTGGTCCACCAAAGACCGAATGGTTGCTTTGTTGCCTCGCTTCGCCTCCGCCACGCGGGCCCATCGAGCGGCTCTAGTCCCCTCCCCGCTTAGCGAACGTGCCTTAGCTCTGACAACGCAGCCTTCGTGTTTGGCGTCGAAGTGTTGGTCGAGGGCCAACCTTGCCGCCAACACGTCGGTCGCGATGCCAGTGTCAAGAGCCTCGTCTAGTTCTTAACTAAATCCCGCTCTCTCTTCATACGTTCAATAGCTAGAGTCTTACTATACCTAATCGACTCTACTCTAATTGCTCTCTTGAGGGCAAACCACCAGTTGTTGTTGATGATTGCCCCCGTGAGCGCCCGCTTAACTAGTAAACTAATCCGGTCTCTGTAAGCTTTGCACGCCGTTAACGACGCGTTCAGCTTCCAGTAGCCGGGTCCCTGTCTATGTAGCCTATCTAAGTCGACCGTACAGATCCCTAATTTGTGGTCCGTATAGTCGACTATGTGGAATTGTGGACACCCTACGCTGTCCTTATCCGCTGGCCTACAAAACACTCTATCTAAGTACGATCTAGACGACCCGATGCGATTGGCCCAAGTCCACATTGGCACATTCGGGTTGTCTAGTCGAAACCTGTCGGACAGCTGAAAGCGGCCGAGTAGGTTGGCGAGGCTCTTGCGCCCTCCCCCTCTCCTATCAGACGCTCCCCTTCCCACCCGATCAAAACGTTCGTCTACGACAGCGTTCCAATCCCCAACTAGCACTAGACTGCGTGACGTTCCCAGGAAAACTTCCAGGCGTTTGAAATAATCCGACTGCCCTGCTCCTGCCGGAGCGTAGGCAGCCAGCAGTCTGTAAGCACCGCCGTCACTACCGTGATATGGTTGCGTGGGTGTGAGTTAGGGTGTGGACTTGAAATATTCGGTCTGTAAATGTCGGAAATATCAATGTACGAAATGCCATTGGTATTTTCGGAAATATCAATGTACCAAATGTCATTGTTTATAATCAACTTTAAAAGGATACGTCACCAGCCAAACGGTAATAACATTGCTGTTATTACTTCCTTGATAAAATATAATGGTAGAGGTCCAACCAGAGAGCCTCTATGTTGTTGCTTGACATGTTAAAAACAACAACCAAATTACGTTGCTGTTGTTACTTTATTGATAAACTATAATGCCAATAATGTTGTCGCTGCTTAACATGTAAAGAAATAGCAACCAAATCGCCCGTATAAAATGTGAATTTTGAAAAAGTGTTTTTATTCTGTTGTCAAAACATTTAGGTCTGAGCTAGGGGTTTTTGACACGGAATCCGAAAATTACATCCATTTATTACCATCATGTCAAGATATTAAGATACTGGAACCATAGACCGTTGTTTTTCTTCAATAAAGAAGCTTATGATGAACAAGGCATAACATACAAACATTAGAAATTGTTTTTCCTTTTTTGAAAACCAAAATGCTTTCTTGAAGTTCTACGGAAAATCTGGTAGAAATTTTAAAATTTTTACAGACAAATTATATCATTGTTTATACCTAATTTTCCATGAATTTGTGTTTGAATGATTTTCTTGCGAACTGAACCTCAGGAATATCACGAGCCAAGTTCCAACAATAGTCCACTATCATATGCAAGTCCCATCTGCCTTTGTATCTTTGTTCCATTGATTTGATGTCGCGGTTGGAAACGTTCTTCATGCTCGTCACTTATGACATCGATGTTTTCAGGGAATTTATCAACGTGACTGCACCTTTATGATCAAATTTTCTCCCAACTTTTGAAAGTTCTCCAGCATTTTGTCAACTGTTTCGCTATTGTTGGCTGTTTTCTTGTTGACCAGAAAGTCATTTACAACTATTACAAATGAATTCCATGCTACTGTTTCAATGAAATTCATTGAAATTACAAAGTTCCTATCTGTCATCAATTTTCTGATTTGAGGCCTATCAAATAATCCGGCATTTATCTTGTCACTGCTCAAACCGGGAAAAGTGCTGCAGATATAGTAAAAGCGTGTTCTGTCTTTATCCAGAGATTTAACTGTTTCGTGATACCAATTTTGATATATATTTCTTTACTGCCCACAAGGGACTAAACATATAAGGGGATAAACAAGGACAGACAAAGGATTAAGTCGATTACATCGACCCCAGTGCGTAACTGGTACTTAATTTATCGACCCCGAAAGGATGAAAGGCAAAGTCGACCTCGGCGGAATTTGAACTCAGAACGTAACGACAGACAACATACCGCTAAGCATTTCGCCCGGCGTGCTAACGTTTCTGCCAGCTCGCCGCCGTACCAAGTTCGATATAGAGTGGAGGTTGGATGATTTTCTCCAGTTGAATGAAAGATTTTTCAACCACATTAAAAGGCCTTGGAACTAATGTTTTCTGTGGCCATTCTTTGATCAGGCACTATTTTTCCTTAGCTCAGTTGTACCACATGCATAATTTAATTTCGTACACACTTTCATAGGTAAAACAAAGCATTTTTTTCAGAAAAATGTGTGGTTTGGGTAGCTTGCATTCTAGATGTGATAAGAGATGGATTCCATTTTTCATTCAGTATATCAAAAAAACCCTTCAAATCAGGTAAAAACATCCTGACAACAAAATAACTTTTGGGTTGAGTAATTAAAGAACGCATTAGACAACGTAAGTCTAGACATTGCTGAAAATGGCGTGTCGGTTACTGCGGGAATGGTTTTGACTATAGGCCTTCTCGATTAGAAAGAAAATAATCAACATCAGTTGACCCCGAAAGAATGAATGCTAAATTGACTTCGGTGGAATTTGAACTTAGAGCACAGAGTGGGTCGGAGCAATCCGACGCTCTAAAACCTCAGCTTATTTATCGCCTTATTCTAATTAATATCAAGGATTGTTTATTTACAAAATAATTGCGCCTTTAATATGTTATCTTTTAAAATTGCTCCAGTCATTGGACTGTAGCCATGCTGGGCCATCGCTTTGAATGGTTTTAGTCGAACAAATGGATCCCAGTGCATATTTTTAAGTCTGGGATTTATTCTACCGGAGGTACTTTTTTGTCGTACCGATAAGTTACGGGGACGTAAGCAAACCAACAACGGTTGTCAGGTGGTGAGGAGGGGAACAAACACCAACGTAAAGACACACGCACGCGCACACACAAGCACATGCACACACACACACACACACAACACACGCACGCACGCACACACACACACACACACACACACACACACACATATAGAGCGGCGCGCTGGCAGAAACGTTAGCGCGACGGGCGAAATGCTTAGCGGTATTTCGTCTGCCGTTACGTTCTGAGATCAAATTCCGCCGAGGTCGACTTTGCCTTTCATTCTTTCGGGGTCGATAAATAAAGTACCAGTTTCGCACTGGGGTCGATATAATCGACTTAATCCCTTTGTCCTTGTTTGTCCTCTCTATGTTTAGCCCCTTGTGGGTAATAAAGAAATATATATATATATAATATATATATATTTCTACACTGAAATCTATGGGTTATTAACAGTAGTATTTTTTAAAAAATTGATTAATCTGAAATCTATCAATCAGGGGGTAACGGTTTCAATCCCACAACTGGGAACCTTGAGCAAATGTCTTCTACTTCAACTCTCAGGACGAACTATAGTTTGTGATTGAATTTGGTTCATGGAATGTTTCCATGAACCAAATTCACTCACAAACTATAGTTCGTCCTGAGAGTTGAAGTAGAAGACATTTGCTCAAGGTTCCCAGTTGTGGGATTGAAACCGTTACCCGCTGATTGATAGATTTCAGATTAATCAATTTTTTTAAAAATACTACTGTTAATAACTCATAGATTTCAGTGTAGAATAAGTTATCTCAAGTGATATCAATAGCAACAGAATCAATAACAGTTTCTGTGAACGGCGACTTCGACCACTGCATTTAACATTAACTGTTTAAGCAATCAATAACCCTGAAAACTTTATTCATGTACTACAAGGCGTTGCCCATCAATTAATTGATAACATTTAACATATCCAAAGCATTGATCAAAGCAAAGGCATATATATATATATATATATATATATATATATATATATATATATATATGGCTGGAATTATATAAATATATACGTAACAAATCTTACTTGTAGATGCTTACATAGATGCTTATATATCATCGTGACCGACCAGGCTATCAGATGTTGCTACATATCGCTGGTCACAATGCGCTTCGTATTGTCTTAGCCTTCAAATGACGTCATCACGCTGGTTAAGCGAGGAGGCCAACAGAAGAAAGAGTGAGAGAAAGTTGTGGCGAAAAAGTACAGCAGGGATCGCCACCCGACCCCTTGCCGGAGCCTGGTGGAGCTTTAGGTGTTTTCGCTCA